>NC_046154.1:47465661-47548161 GCF_011064425.1 Rattus rattus | reverse complement strand
GGGAGCCCCTCAAGTACTGGGGCCCAATTTCATAACTAAACTGACACTATTGAGTAGTTTAATAAATATTTAGTGAACTAGATGACTTCTTGTATCTATTTGCACAGTCATTATTGAACTAATTGGATTGTGAGTACATTTTTTTATCCTTAGTAATTTTTTGACTGATCCCTTGTGCAAATAGGTCCAATTTTAAAATTTGTATTCTTTTTCGCAGTGCTGGAAATGAGACCCAGGGCCCTCCATGGTAGACAAGTACTCTACCATTATCTTTCTTCGTATTTGTTGTGATTTGAGTTTTCTAAGATAGGGCCTTACTGTGTAACCTAGATTTGTCTTAAACTCAAATTCTCCTGTCTCAGAGTCCAGGATTAGAGTTGTGTTCTGCCATTGCTACTATGCAAATAGTTGCCCATGAGTGGTCTAAGATTTATTTATTTTCATCTTATGTATGCTGGTGCTTTGCTCATATGTATGTATGTGTACCATATGTGTGCAGTACCCAAGGACAGAGGATTCCATATCCCCTAGAACTAGAGTCACAGATGGTTGTGAACTGCCATGTGGGTGCTGGGAACCAAAGCCAGGTCCTCTACAAGAGCAGACAGTGCTCTTAACTGCTGAGCCATCTCTTCAGCCCATGAATCAGTTTTAAAAGGTGTTTTACCGAGACAAAAAACCCAAACCAAAACAAAACAAAAAAACCAAGACAGCAACTTCATTTTATGGAAGAGTAAAATTTAATATCTGGTTTTGGCTTAATTCTGATTTTTCTTTAAAATATAAATATATAAACATTGTCACTTCCTACGGACTGTTTGCTTGCTTGCTGGTCTAAGCAGCATCTTTGCTAAGCTGAATGCCTCACTTCTTGCCCTGCCTGTGTTGTGTGCTTCATTCCAATCCCGGGGCCAGGGCTAGAGCACATTCTAGGGAGAGGTAAGTAGTATTCTCAGACCTGTCATTCCAAGAAAAGTGGCCAATGGAGAGCACACCACTTTTGTTTATTTTTAAATTTTATATGTGGATTTTGCCTACACATATGGCTGTGCAGATGTGTTCAGTACCTGGAAAGGCCAGAAGAGGATGTCAGATCCCCTTGACTGGAGTTTCAGACCATTGTCAGCCACTGTGTGGCTTCTGGGTTTTCTGGGAGAGCATCCAGTACTTCTCTAGACTGACAACACCTCTTTTAAATAAACAAGCTTATTCTTAAAATCTTTTGATTTGTGTACATAACCACACCTGACTGGTAGAATCATATTACTTTAGAGCTGAAAGGATTTATTAGGTTATCCTTATTTTAGACTTGGAGAAGATAGGTATGCACATTAAACACTAGTTTTAATTATTGAGGCAGAGCCAGTTGTAAGAAGAAGCTGTTATAAGTCTCCATATTTTATTGTGCTCGGACAAGGCCTCAACAATCAAGGTCGGTTGCTGCTCCTTCCTCACACCTTTTCCCTCAGGTGGGATCACCTCATGGCTTTGCTACACTCCGGGAGCATTTGGTTTTAGTCCCTATAATGAAATTGTGTGATTTGACCTTTCTGTTTCTTTTTTTGTAATTGATTATCTGTAATATTAAGTCCTCTCTTGGTTGTGAATTCTTAGAAATCAGCCTGTGTTTTGCTTACCTTTGACTCTAGAATCTTGAACATTTGTTGACTAGGTTGATTTAGATGTCAAATATTTGTAAAACTTGGCTAATGTTAAAAAGCACACAAGTGTAATTTATATGCATGCACACATATATATATGTATGTGCACACACATGTATATGTGACTGCAAATTTGTTTAGAGCTTTTACAATGTAGGAAGTAGTAAGCATATATAAAAACTGTTTTCAATTGGGCATGGTGTTTCATACCTATAATCTTACTGTAATGGGAGACTGAGGCAGGAGGAGAATTGCCTTGAATTCAAGGCTAGTCTGGACTGTATAATGAGACACTGTCTAGAAAAAAGCAAGGAGAACAGACTAAAGAGATGTCTCAAGTTTAGAGTGCTTGCTGCTCTTGGAGAAAACTAGAGTTTTGTTCTCAGCATCCACATTCGATGGCTACAACCTGTAACTCCAGAAGATCCTCTTCTGACCACTGTGGCCACCTGCATACAAGTAGCATAAACACACACGTGTGCACATGGACTCATACACATATGCATAAATACAGTAAGTAAACTTTTTTTAAAAAGTATTTTTGGCTGGACAATCTCAGTACTTGGGAGGCAGAGGCATGTAGATCTCTGAGTTCTTAGACAGCCTGGTCTATGGAGTGAGTTCCAGGACAGCCAAGGCGACACAGAGAAACCCTGTCTTCAAAAACATACAAAAAAAGTGTTTCAACCTATTTTAAAGATTAACAAAAAGAGTACCAAAGGTAAAATAGTTTGTTAAAAAAAAATCACACAGATAAACCAATGATAGAATCAATTAACATGTGTGTTTTCTAGCTCTCAATTAAGGGTTCTATATGATAACACAAATGTAAGGCTTGGATCAAAAACTTAATACCTGCTTTTGCCTGTGTCATAGTTCCTGTGAAAGTCAAGTAATAGTTATTTATCCCAACAACTTGGTATAGAAAAATTAATGTACATATATACACAGAACTGCAGAAAATTGTCTTTAAGTTGTTCATTTAGAATAGAGATCTTTCCAGAAATACCCTTCGCTTTAATAGGAGATAAATCATTTTTCTAAGGTAAGATCAGTTTATCTCCTCCCTTTCTAAAGCCTTTAATTAAAAAAGTTATTTGCGTGTGTTTTCTGCATGTATGAATGTGTGTCCTGTACATGCCTGGTGCCCATGGAGGTTGGAGGAGAGCATCAGATCCCCTGAAGTTTGAGTTGTAGGAAATTGTGAGCTGTTGTGTGGGTACTGGGACTGAACCTAGGTCCTCTGAATGAGAGATCAGTTCTCTTAACTGCTCAGCTGTCTATTCAGCCTCAGAGAGTTTTAATCTCTGTAGTTCTGGCAAAAGAAACAGGCTTTGTATAGGCGTTAAAATTGTTTTCTGCTCAGAGATTGTTTTATATCAATGGAAACAGCTGCAGAGTTACTTGGAGAAAATGGTGCTGTAAGTTTATTCCCACAGCTCCAGCTGCATACCTTAAGTTTCCTTAGAAGTTAGTTGTTCTGTCTTTTGTTACCATTCGTCTGTGTTGTTATTTTGAGATAGTCTCATGTAGTCAGGCTGATGCAGAACCACTCACTATATAGCCAAAGACGACCTGCAGCTCCTGGTCTTTCTGCCTCTGTTCCCCAAGTCTGGAGATTACACTTGGCTAGAAAGAGGGGTTAAAGAGAATGTTTATTTCCCCTTGACCCCACCTTTGTCCTCCGTACTAGTGTGCCAGTGAAAAGGGAGGAAAGGAACTCCACAGAGAAAACAACAAAGCTAGGTGTGAGATCTCACACCGGGAACCCCAGCATTTGGAACGCTGAGACAGGAGTGGTTCATCAAAGCCGGAGGCCAGCCTAGGCATCTGCAAGATGTTTCAGATGTTAAAAAAACTGTAGGACTGCAGTGGTAGATCATTGCACACATGTGATCTGGGCCCAGTGCCCAGGAAGTCTTCATCCACCCCATGCTCTGAAAAAGAAGTGGCCCTGTTTGCAAGTACGGGTTGCATACTGTAGTGAATCATATACATAGAATCATATATGTTGTGGTTTGAGCTTTTTAAAGAATAGGATGTCAGTAATTGAAGCAATTTACTGTGTAGCCCAGGCCAGCCTCAAACCCACAGCAATCCTCCTGCCTTAGCCTTCCAAATGCTAGAGTTATAGATGTGTATCTCCATGCCTGTCTCAGTGTTTGTTGTTTATTGTTTTGATTTTTTAACCAAGAGTATGGATGCTTTTCTTGTATACTCCATATGTGCCTGGTATCCACAGAGGCCAGAAGATAGTGTCAGATCCCCCAGCACTGTAGTCATAGATGGTTGTGAGCCATCATGTAGGTTCTGGGAATTGAACTCTGGTCCTTTGCAAGAATAGTCAGTACTCTTAATTTCTGAGCCATCTCTCCAGCCCCCCTTTTTTGTGTTTTTATGGCAAAGTCTAAGTGTGGAGCTGACTGGCCGGCAACTCTTGGTGGAAATCTGACTGACTTGGACTTGGCAGGATCCTCCCATCGTAGCATGAGCCACACACCACACAGAGCATGTGCACTGTTGTGAGGCTCCTTCCACTTACATGATTTAAGGTTGCTCTGTCTCGTAGTACATATTACTATTTTTTTTAGATTTATTTATTCATTTATTATATATAAGTACACTCTAGCTGTCTTCAGACACCCCAGAAGAGGACATCAGATCCAATTTCAGATGGTTGTGAGCCACCATGTGGTTGCTGGGAATTGAACTCAGGACCACTGGAAGAGCACTCAGTGCTCTTAACCAATGAACCATCTCTCCAGCTCCATATTACTACTATTTTTCTTATTGTCAAATGTTCAAATATGTTGATAGAGCATATAGTATTTATGCATTCTTAAGTTGAGAGACATTGTTTCTACTTTTCTAATTTTACTTAAAAATGCCAGCTTAGGGCTGGCGAGATGACTCTGCAGGTAAAGCACATGCTGCTCAAGCCTGACTACATGAGTGTGAATGCCAGAATGCACAGTAGAAGGAGACAACTGAGTCCTGAGAAGTTGCCCTCTGACCTCCACTTAAGGGCCACTGTTCGCAATAATACCCCCCTCTCTCTTACACACACACACACACACACACACACACACACACACACACACACACACTAATAATAGTAGCAATGACAGTAATAATAATATAGACAATAAGGAAATTCAATATAAAGAGAAATAAAGCATCAATTTACAGATCTAAAAACTCAGGAAACCCCAAACTGGATAAATAGAACGACTATGTCCCAGGAAACACTGAAAAAGAGAAGAATGTTTAAACAGCTGGAGGAGAAGAATTGCGTTTGCTGAAGCACGGCAGTGCTGGTGACAGCAGGCCTGCTTACTAGAGAGAGCGCTTCAGCAGTAGAGTGTCTGACAGATGCTGAACTGGAGAATCAAACACGTAAAAACTGTCAACCCGGAATTCTTTCTCTTACTAAAACATACTTCCAAAGGAAAGGTATTTATTTGTTACCTGCATGGCAGAAAATATTCAATGAACTTTGTGATTTGAAGAGGTCTAATACCAGGGAAAAACTCAAACCTATATGAAATGTACTAGAAATAGTAAATATCTGGATAAGTGTAAATGACTATATTTTTCTGAGTTTCTTTGAGAGATAGCTAATCACTTTATGATTTAAACCACTATATTGTGAGATTAATTGTATGTAAAATATATTACAATAGCATAGACATGAAGTTCTGGGTGATCTGACGATCACAAAGCTCTCTCTCCCCTTTTCTACTTTTTCACTTGTTGGTGTGTATTGTGTATGTGGTGGTTTGAATAAGAACGGCCCTCATGAGCTCATATATTTGAACACTGGGTCCCCAGTTGGGAAGAATTGGGAGGTGTGGCCTTGGTAATGGAGGTGTGTTGCTGAGGGTGAGCTTTGAGGGTTCAAAACTCACACCTGCTAGATAGCTCTTTGCTGCCAAGAATGGAAGCTCATCTGCTTCAGCACCAGGCATGACTGTCTGCTGCCGTGTTCCCTGACATGTGGTAATAGCTAAACCTCTGGAACTGTGCGTCTCCAATTTTGTTTTTTTATATATTGTCCTGGCTATGGTGTTCTATCACGGCAATTAAAAAGTAACTAAGATAGTGTACATGAGTGTGTGTGTGTGTGTGTGTGTGTGTGTGTGTGTGTGTGTAGGCCTGAGATTGATATCTGGAATCTTCCTCTATTAGTTGTTCCCACCTTATTCACTGAAGCAGGGTTCCTCAGTAAAATACAGAGCTCACCAATGATTCGGCTGGTCTTGCCAGTCAGCTTGGTCTGGGCATCCTTTGTTTCTGCCTTCCTAGGCTGGATTCTAGGAAAGCTACTGTGTCTACCTGGCATTGATAGTTCTAGAGAGCCAAACTCTGTCTCCCTTGCTGCCATGGTAAGAACTTTAGCCACTGACCATCTCCCCAGTCCCATGAGGTTCTTCTATAGTTACTTTGGGAGTAACCACTATCACACTTTTAAAAATAAACAGCAGAAAGAGCCAGCCTGGTGTCGTGATGATGTCATCCTCCTACTCGAGAGCCTGAGGCAAGAGGACCAAAAGTTTGAGGCTAGCTTGAGCTACGTAACAAGACCCCTCTTAAGAAGCGGGGGTGGTGGTGCATGGTGGTGGCTCTGCAAACTTTTAGTCCCAGTGGTTGGGAGGTAGAGGCAGGTTGATCTTTGTGAGTTCCAGGCCAGCAGAGATGAACGGTGAAAACCTGTCTTTAAAAAACCAACAATTTTCTTTTTGATTGTTGCTATGCCACTCAGACTGAAGAAGTTCCAGAAACTTCATGGCCATGGCTTTATGTATCAGTCAGCATTAAAGCAGCCAGGAGGTCAGGGTAACTGATAACATGCATCACCACAGGGTCATCTGTGACAAATTCCATCCAGGTGACTTTGGGGGAGTTAGTACTACACACTTCCACTTAAAGAAGAACCAGAGCTCTGCCCAGCCATCAACCTGGATAAACGGTGGACGTTGGTCAGTAAGTTGGTTACCACTGCCAGAATAAGACTGGCACTATCCCAATCACTGATGTAGTATGATCCTGATACCACACAGTTCTGGGGAAGAGAAAGTTCCCTAAGCAGCCTGTCATCGTGAAAGCCAAACGCTTCAGAAAAGGAGCTAAGGAGATTAAGGGTGTTGGGGGTTTCTGTGTCCTGATGGCTTGAAGCCACGTGCATTAATTAAATGCTAACTGCCTTTAAAACAAAAAACCCTGCACGGGGCAGTGAGAAGGCTCAGTACATAAGGTACTTGCCACCAAGTATAGTGACTTGAGACCCACACAGGGAGGGAACAGTGACTCCTAAAAGTTGTTCCTTGCCGTCCTCTTCCCAAATGTACCATGGGTTGCACATCTAAGTCTATATACACACAAAAAAGAAACTATAATCAAAAAATTTAACATGTCAATAGGTGGAAAGTGAGTGAGAAATGATCTTCCCCACCAACTCTACATTTGAAAGAGGCTTAATTATATTCATAATAAAGTAGAGGATAAGACAGAAGATTACTAGGAATAAAGGATATTTTTGTACTCTTAGGTCAGTTACTTAGAAAGTTATATTTCTATACATCTGAGACCTAATAATCAATTTTTTAAAGTATATAAGGGCAAAGCTGAAAGGTGAAAGGAACCTACAGTTGGATATTTAACACTCTCCTCTCAATAAAGCTAGAGCACATGGGCCAGTAAAGATTCAGATGATATGCACAGCGCTGTCTGTTTTTGTGATTAATTGACCTGAAATACTGGCATCAGTGGTGGCATATCAAACAAGTACACATTGAATTTCCCCAAATTTCCCTGACGAGGTCCCACCAATCTGAGAAAACTGAAATCATGAAGAGAATGTTCTTAGCTGGGAATGGTGGTTCACAGCTGCAATCTCAGTACTCAGAGCCACACAGTGAGGCCCTGTCTCAAAAAGAGGGGGAAAAAAGCAACATTAAGTTTCAACTTGGGAATCTAGAAAGAGGGGCAAATTAAATCGAAGGAAAGTGGAAAATAGGACTGGGCTGGGGTCAGGCGGTGAACTGCTGCTTAGCATCCACGAAGCCCTGAGTATGACCTCCAGCTCCAGTCTGTAGTCCTAGTTCTCAGGGGAGGCGGGAGAGTCCTAAGCTCAGGGCCAGCATAGCCACACATAGAGCCTGATTCAACAAGCAAGCACATGCACAGAATGTGTAAATATCCAATACTAAAAAGAGAGAAACTATTGATAGAGAGTCTAAGAGAATAGCCATTGCATTATAAATAACAAAACTAAGCTAATTTAGCAATTTAAGAGGAAAGGGGCAAATCCTCAGGTCACTTAGACTGTAGAAATAGCACACGATTGGGTTGGAGAGATGATGGCTCAGCCGTCAAGTGCACTGGCTGTTCTAGTGGACCCTGGTTCAATTCCTAGCACTCATGTGGCAACTCAAATCAGTTTGTAACTCCAGTTCCAGTAATCTGATGTCCTCCTCTGACCTCCAGATATACACGTAGGAAAACACCTATACACATAAATTTTTTTAAAAATGTAAATGACACAAAGTGAAGTAGAAAACCTGAACAGACTCCTACCCACTACCAAAACTATCAAGCACTCAGAGAAGAAACATCAATATCTAACAAATCCTTATAAAAACAAACAAAGCTGAAGCAGAGCTCAGTGACAGAGTGCTTGCCTACCATGCTCGAGGCTGCCTGAAGTTAATCCTCCTCAGAGGGGAGGGAGAGATTGCCCACCGAGTGTTACGCTAGCACCCCATCATCAAAACCAGACAGAGCATAGTAAGAAATATTTAAAACTAGTGTTCTTTCTGAAAGTCAATTAAAAATTTTTAACGAAATATTTTAAATTAAGTTGGGCATTGTAGCCCATTCTTGTAATACCCACGCTGCAGAGGCTGAGGCAGGAGTATCGTGAATTTCAGGCTGAGGCCAGCCTGATGATCTTCGTAGCAAGAACCTGTCTTAACCAAACAAAAACAAAAGCACGAAAGCCCAAAGGATGAGTCTAAAACATGTAGTTTACCCTGGGAGTAGAAGACTTATATGTTCATAAAACCATAGGAACACAGGCTGCACTTGTAATACCTCACAGTGTTAGTAGAACGAGCTCATGCCTGTGAGCCCAGCAGTAGGGAGGTAAGGGCACAGTCAGAAGCTCAAGGCCAGTCTTGGCTACACAATGAGCGTGGGGGTAGCCTGGGCTATGTGCATGAAAATTCATTGTTTATCTTGGCATTTGCTCTCAGCTACCTAAGAGAAGAGGGTCCCCCAGTCTGATAAAGACACACAAAACCTTTTCAGCTCAGTGGTAAAACGGGAAATACCTTACCCTAAGACTAGAAAAGCTCTCGTTCTGTCTTCTGGAGATCTTCCGAGTATGGTCAGATAAGCAGAGATATAAAAGGTAGAGAGGTGAGAAACACAGTAAAACTCTCTGTTCACAGATTCTGTGGCTATTTTCATAGAAAACCTCAAAGAATTTACAAAAACAAAAGCAAAAATGGTCATAATGGTAAAAGCCTATAACCTGACCCCTTGACAAGCTGAGGTAAGAGGATAAAGGCCAAGCGGGGCTACGTAGTGAGACCTGCCGTAGCCCCTAATTCAAAAGAGAATAAGGAGGTGGAGAAACTAATAAAGTGGGAAGTAAATGCAATAGTTTTGCTGTGTTTTAGTTGGAAGTAAAAAAAATTAAATTTCACTTACTAAGGCTGGAGATGTAGCTTAATTGGTAGATACTTGCCTAAATGTATGAAGCCCAGGTTCAGTTCCCAATGATGTAAGATTGAGTGTAGTGGAGCACACGTGTGACCTGGGAGTTAGAGAGATGGAGAAGCAGGAGCACAGAGATCTCAAGGTCATCCTCAGATATACAGCAAGTCGAGGCCTGCTGGAGCAATGTAGTGATACCGTGCAAAAAAAGAAAATGAAACAAAAAGAGAACGAGCTAAGGGTGTAGCTCAGCAGTCAGCCCTTGCGTAGCACATACAAGGCCCCAGGTCGCTCTCCCGGACCGAAAGAAGAAAAGAACTGCAAGGAATGGACTGCCTATTGTGATGGAAATAAAGTAGTTATTGGCTAAGGGATATGGAAATTGTCTGGAAGAAAGATAAGAGAATTTCTGGACTCATGGGACTGTTCTGTATCCTCCTTGGGGGTATTGGTCACTATAGTGAATCATGAGATACTTGAAACTTCAGTTTTTTCAGCAAACATTGTTTATATACTGTGAGTCCCCCACTATAATAGCTATTAGGGACATAAAAATAGAGAAAGGCAAGTGTCTGAGCCCTTAGGGACATAAAAACAAAGAGTGGGCACAAACATTATAAAGCAAGCAGAACACCGAGGATGTGACTCTCATCTGCTGCAGTTAGAGAAGGAACCATAAACTACACAAAAGGAAGAAGGACTTTGGGGTCAAGAGAACTCATTAATGTAGGTATGGAAGCGTGCGTCTGCATGATGTGTTTGAGAGTTGCAAGCAGCTGGCCGTGGCAGCAGGGATGGGTGATGTCGTAATGGGAGACAATATACTTTAATGGTGGGACGAAAGTGGTTGGGTTGATAGTTACTAGGGACTGCTGGAGTGGGAGTGACATCAGTTCTCTTTCAGCATTTTAGAAAGTATGTCAGTTTAAGAAAGTACTAAAGTTGAGATTATAGGCAGAAGTATATTAGAAAAGGATTATAAGATAAAACAGTAGCTGTTTTTAATATTTATTCATTATAACATTATGATTATATTTTTATATCTGTCTATTCCCTTTCCTCCTTTAAAATTAACACTAGGAATCCAGAAACCTTTTGGACCACCACAGGCATGTTTCCCCAGGAGTTCATTATTTGTTTCCACAAACACATAAAGATTGAAAAGCTTGTGATTCAGAGTTACTTGGGTAAGCAAATCACACATTAATTTTTTATTATCCTTTAATTTTCTGTAGGCAGAGGACACATGTAAACTTTTGGCAGAAGACTAGTTTTTCCTTACAGCATGGGACCCAGTTTTATTACTGCAATGGGAGGGTGGGGAGTCTGAGTTAACTGCCTTCAGCACAATTAGTCTCCTAAGTTGCAAACCCTTCCAAAGCACATCATAATTTCCATGCAGCTTGCTGTGTGAATGTCTTTGGCAGAAGACTATTAGGAATGTAAGAAGCTGGCTTGCCCAAATACTGAGTTCTATGTCATCCTCGTCCTAGGTTCATTTAGCCTGTAGTTCTCAGATTCTTGCTGTAAATCTGATAACCCCGATTATTCCCATTAGATAGTTCTGATTCTTCCATTGCTAATGACATTTTCTGGGGATTAGGAGTGGAATCTCCCCTTGGAACATAAAGTCCCGTCTGTGATAAAGTGTATCAGAATCATGGCAGGAAACAGAATAGGTCCCAGATGTTTCAAATGAAGAGCCTTTATTAATAGATCTACTTATAAAATTCTGGCCTGGGCTGCAGGAATGAATAAGGGATAATGGGGCCCTCAGAAACCAGCTACAGCAGGGAGCCACTGAGTCCTGAGACAAGAAAAGGAAAGTGTTACCAGAGCCCTGGGGAGGAGGGGAGGGGAGGGGAGGGAGAGAGGAAGGGGAGGGAGAGAGGAAGGGGAGGGGGAGGGTCAGGGAATGTACTAGCTGGCCTGGCTAGCAGGAGCTACAGTCTTGAAGGGAAAGGACCATCAAAGGCATGGCATGAAGCAGGACAGAGGGTAGATAAAATATCTTGGTCTCACTTCTCTGCCCTCCAATCTTCTGGTGCCTGCCACTGGCCATCCCCAAAGACAATTGAATTGGTAAATTAGTCTAGAAAGTATGATTTGTAGGAGTCATGTCCTCCAGAGTAGGACAGGAGGGAAGGATGGTTCTGGAGGTCATGTGGGGACACTGGCGAAAACCCTGTGCAGAAGGAAGGTGCATGCGTGCTATGCTTGTCATTCCTTATGGAGACCCTAGACAGGCTTTGTGTGTAAACTCCTGTTCTGGCATTTACTAGCTCTAGTTTACTGGACACCTTTCCTGACTTCTGTAAAGCCTGTGTCCTCATCAGGAAAGTAGGTTAATACCTTCCTCATAAAGACTTCAGCCAAGAGAGAATGAACAAATATGCCTGACTCAAGGCGTGTTCTCCGTAAAGACTTAGGACATGATTACTAGTATCCCCACCAGTATACAAATACTGCAGATAATAACAGGACTCAGAAAAGCACTACTAGATTTGTTCTCTGTAGTTATAAATAGTAACAGGGCTACCACTATAGAGGGTTGTGCTTTACTATAGGATTTATGGGAAAAGTCACAGCTTCCAGGATTCCTGGTGCCAGTACTTTGTGTTGTCCCCCACAGTCCATGGCAGACAAGGGCAGTGGAGAAAAGAAGCACAGACACAACAATATAGAATTAAGTAGCTAATTAACATTTGTATTTATTCTGTTTATTTATAATGCTAGTGCGGACTTTGAGGATTGAAAAGACCACATCTAAAGAGCCATTGGATTTTGAGCAGTGGGTTGAAAAAGGTGTGTATTCATGTCTCCAGTGAACGTGAGGGAGTGGGTGAATGCCTGGTCTCTGCCTTTATGCTAGCAGTCCAGCTGCATTTTGGTAAATAACAGGGAACTTTAATGATTCTTTAACACACTTAAGGCCTAGAAAAACACAAATTTGTTCAGTCCTCGACACACTATTTATGTAGCAACATTTTCAAAATTTTAGGCTTCTTATAAAAAACAGAGATGACACATTTAAGGCTTTTGTGAGCTAGTGGCTTATATATGACAAGCAAACAAATATTAGCTTCGTACCTTTTCTTCTGGATTAATAATAACGTTTAAATATCAGCTGAGCTGGGTATGGTGGTACATGTCCTCAGGCCCAGGAGTTTGAGGGCAGCTTAATCTACATAGATCATTCTAGGCTGGCAATCACTACATAATGAGTCCCTATTTCAAAAAAAAAAAATCTTTAATAACCACTGTCCTCCAGTTAAGCATGAACACACACAATTACTTCATGTGTCTATTTCCTGTTCTTAGCAAATCCTGTGAGAACAGGAGAACAACAAAAAGGTATAAAGCTATAAGAAGAAAAGAAAATATAAACCCAGTGAACCAGGCAAATGTAGATCAATAAATTTGATGCCAGAGGGACAGGCCAAGCTTCCAGAACCCAGCAGGTTCAGTTGAACCTACTGCCTTCCAAGGAGAACAACAAGAAGTAAGCCCGCATATTACATGCAACCCCGGAAAAGTCTAGAATCTGAGAGTAGCCAGTGACATGGAATATGAATGAGGTGGGGAGGATTGGTTTATAATTGATTTCTTATTTCAGCACACTTCTTTTTTTTTTTTTTTTCTTTTTTCTTTTTTATTTGGAGCTGGGGACCGAACCCAGCGCTCTACCGCTGAACTAAATCCCCAACCCCTTCAGCACACTTCTTAGACCAAGAAGTGGGTATTGATTTCTACTTGCTGTGACATAGACTTAAATAGCAAATATCTAAGAAAGAGAATATAACCGTATTATAGGAAAAACAACTGAAATTTAGATTTTAGTGTGCATGGATGTTTTGTCTGTATGTATATCTATGCACCACATTCATGCCTGGGGCCTGCAGAGGCCGGAAGGTAGGTATCAGACCCCCCGGGACTGGAGTTACAGAGAGTTGCGAACTGCTATGTGAGTTCTAGGAACTGAACCAAGTCCTCTAGGAAAACAGTCAGTGCTCCTAACTACAGAGCCGTCTCTGCAGTCCCCCCCCTCCCCAGCCTCCACTACTGCTTTTTATACAGGTTTTTATTCTGTATGTAGCCTAGGCTGGTCTGGAACTTATAATCTATCCTCTGTCTCAGTCTCCTGAGTGCTGGGATTTCGGGTGTGTACCATCATACCAGCCTAGAAGCAGAAAACATGACTAGAGAAGGCATGGGAAAGCAGGGGAAATGGTTTGTATTATCTAAGGAAAACATTAGGAAGCAGGAAAATGGCTCCAGAATCTTACTGCCCAAAGAGTTCCCCTTTGGTGCTGGCTAGTTTTTGAAATTCTGTGTATTATTTGATACAAATTAATATCAAAAGGTATTATTGCCTTCTGGTTTGCATTTGCACCCCAGGAGTGGACCCTGTGCTACAAAGCCCTCCACCCCCAAATCACACCCAGAGGCAGCTTGATCCCTAGGAGTTCTGATACACCCAGGAAATACAGAGACAGAGTGAAGCAGAGACTGAAGGAAAGGCCATCCAGAGACTGCCCCACATAGGGATCCATCCCATCTGCAGACACCAAACCCAGACACTATTGCTGCTGCCAAGAAGTGCTTGCTGACGGGAACCTGATACAGCTGTCCCCTGAGAGGCACTGCCAGCACCTGACCAATACAGATTCAGATGCTCGTAGCTAACCATCAGACTGAGCATGGGGACCCCAGTGGAAGAGTTAGGAGAAGGACTGAAAGAGCTGAAGGGAATTAAAACCCTATAGGAAGAACTAACTGAATCCCCCAGAGCTCGCAGGGACTAAACCACCAACCACAGAGTCCACATGGAGGGACCCATGGCTCCAGCTGCATATGTAGCAGAGGATGGCCTTGTCAGGCATCAATGGGAGGAAAGGCCCTTGATCCTGTGAAGGCTTGATGCCCCAGCATAGGGGGATGGTAGGGAGGTGAGGCCAAAGTGGGTGGGTGGGAGAGCACCCTCATAGAGACAGGGGGAGGGGGAGGAGATGGGGGATTTGCAGAGGGGAAAGTGGGAAGGGGGACAACATTTGAAATGTAAATAAATAAACAATTTTTAAAAAGATATTATATTAACTAAATAATTCTTGTTTTGGAAAGTATACTCAAAGTAATTCATGGCTAAATAAACTAATCCAGCCTACCATTATGCAAATAGTACATTATTAAACTTGGGTATAAGAAGAGATCATGTCACAGGTGAAATTTTCATGTAGGAAAATGGGTTCTTACATAAAAGTCTGTAAGGAGCTTGATCAATAAAAAGGAGGAGCTTGGGTCACCAGCTGCTCTTCAAAAAGTCCAGAGTTCAATTCTCAGCAACCACATGGTAATTTACAGTCATCTATGTGAGATCTGATGTCCTTTTTTGGCATGCAGATGTGCATGCAATAGAGCACTTGTATACATATAATAAATAAAGAAATCATGTTTTAAAATAGAGGACTTTCTGCATTTTATCTATTTCTTACTTTATTCTCTAGTGTAATTTCTTTAGTAATATTTCTTTAGTATAATTTACATTTGCATTGTCTTATTTATAATCACTGGAGGTATTTTATAGCTCATTTTTTAAAACCTTTAAGCCAAATGTCTTATCAGATTTCAACCCCCAGATAATAATTCATTTAAATCTAGCTTTAACTTATAGTTTGCCAAATAATCACATTTGCTGGCACCAATTTCCATGGCTTTCTTCAGATGTTTGAGCCTTAACCTATTTCTCTTAAATTTATGCTTTAGATTTAGTACACACAGAGGGGCAGCTTCAAAATGAAGAAATTATGGTAAGTGTATATACTTTATAGAGATAAGATTGTCTCCAGTGAGCCCAATTGAGATTTTAAGGTTTCCTAGTATGAATTATTCATGATGAAGAACCTTGTGATATTAGCAGTTCTTTGCCTATTCAACCATTAGAGATTATCCTCAATAATATTATAAGCTAAATATATTATTAATTAGGTTCTTTAAAAACAACAAAAAAACAAAAACAACCTAATCCTGGAGAAAGAGGCTGCATGGATAAGACAGAATTGAATTTATTTGTTTGTTTTATTTGGTCAGTGATTCATTTTTTAAGTATTTGGTTACGCTGTTTATTTGATTCTGTTTAGAATAGGACTCAAAGGGGGTTGAGCTGTCAGAGTTGGGTGGTAATTAGGCGTGAAAGGACAAGAGAGGTTTAGATGAGGGGAAGTAGAGCATAGGATCAGAACAAATAAGCCCGAGAGCTGAAGTGGAACGAGAACCAGAGGTTTTCTGACAGCATTCCACTGGGCTCTGCTTGTCAAGTGGAATGAACGCCCACTGACAGGGAAGCTGCCGCTTCATCAGGAGTCTCTGTCTCTGCCAGTTTGTCACGCCCTAGTTTTAGACAATCGGGTCCTGGTACAATTCTCCAAGTGCGTTTAGCTGCCAGTGTTGGTATACAGCTCTTCTTCATGACATTTTGAATGGTTTCTTACCTGCCAGGTTTGTGGCTTTGCACTTCCAGGAGCAGAGAGCTAAGTCCACTTATAGTGCAAATGTTAAGACTTGAGTTTGTCTTTGTCACAAACTGTAACCTTGCTGGGAGGCAAGGTCTTTGGGGTTTGCTGGTATACATACACACTCTCACACGCTCACACACTAGAAACTCTACCGGAATTGTTTGAACCCCACAATTCATTTTTCTCCCACATAAGTTCCTCCAGAAATTTGGGAGGCCAATAATATCAAAAAAAAAAAAAAAAGAAAAGAAAAGAAAGAGAGAGAGAGAGAGAGAGAGAGAGAGAGAGACAGAGAGAGAGACAGAGAGAGACAGAAAGAAAGAAAGAAAGAAAGAAAGAAAGAAAGAAAGAAAGAAAGAAAGAAAGAAAGAAAGATTAATTATACTAAATTGCTTCTGCATTCTTTGGTATTATGTTAAGGACTTGCTGGGGAGAGTTATAGAACATTTGAAAAGTGGTAAGGCAAAATACTCACACGTTTACTTCTGATAGTTGACTGACTCTGTTTGTCCTTCTAGCTGCTGACCATAAACCTCAGGTAGCACAACAAAAAGTATAGAAAACTTATATCATCTTTTTAAACTTAATATTATATCCCAAGCCTTATAATTATGTTTTATGGCACCGTTTACTTGTTTACACATATTTAAGCTACTGTATGCTCTGTCATCTCAGTGATTCACAGTGGATATTAATCAGCACATGCTGTGCACAGTGTGGCCTCCACCTTTTTCAATTTGTCTAGAAATAAATTCCACAGGATGGACTTACTCAAGACAGGAATATAAACATTTTATAGCTTTTTGTGTATCTTGCCAAATTGCTTTCCAGGGAAGTTATATAAATGTGAGAGTGTAGTCATGCTTTAGGGTAGTGTATCATTATTAACCAACAGAACTGGTTAGCATGACAAAGACATTTACAAAGACACTTGTAAAACAGTTGGTCAGAAATGGACATTTGTAACTTTTAGTCCTCTCAGTTTTTCCCAAAACCAAGAGTGACAGACAGTGTGCTGAATCACTTTCCGACAACTGTGAGGACGCTAGCTTGCCTTCTGAACACCCTTGCCTTCTATCTAGTTACATGTTAGAAAAGTTACTCTTCATCAAAGCATGCATTCTGCCAAATGCTTCTAATAGTTTGCTAGGATTGCTAAATGCATCCTTATTGATTTCTTTTTCTCTTACAGGCACGAGATGGCTACGCCACTTTCTTGAGATTCATTATTGTCTCAGCGTTTGATCATTTTGCATCTGTGCACAGCATTTCTGCAGAGGGACTGACAGTCTCAAGTCTTCCTTAGTGATTACAACAGCATGCTCTGAACTACTTTTAGAATATATTTATTGAAACACAAAGCTATCTTTGATATGTTTACTATTAAATAGATTTGTATCACTCTGTTTCCATTTTTATTTGTATTTTCTTCAGTAGTTTGGGCAAAGAAATTCTGGTTCCATGAATCAGCAGTGTTGGAAATGACTCTATGAAAATTTATCTATAATTTACCATGCCTCCATGGCATCTGCCGCAGAGCCCATCAGATCTTGGTGCATGGATTTTTTAATTTATTAAGTGATTTTTGCAAAAGGCTAAGTGAGCAGTGTAAACAGTACAGTGTATGAGTCCTTATGGAAAGGGTCACCACAGTCCTGGAACCTGAGCCAGACCTCCTAAGGCAAGTCAATTTGTAGTTTGCTTGCTTGCTTGCTTGGTTTGGTTATTGCCAAAACAGATTTTCTCTTTGTAACCCCAACTGGCCTGCTCTGTAGGGCAGGCTGGCCTCAAGCTCACAGAGTTATCTTTATTTCCCAACAACAGTCATTATTGACATCATTTTATATGTCCTGATAATTTTATAAAGCAAGGAGCATAGTTGGATAGACTGGTGAAATAAGACTTCTTTGACTATATTTTACTATTGTTTTATTTTGAAAACCTAAATAACCAGTGTAGCAAAAAAAACTAAATTATAAAGCAATTGCAAAATACGCCTTCTTCCCTCTGGTTGTATGTCTCTATGTGTCTCCTCTTCTAAGGGCATTAGTCCTGTTGAATTAACAGCCCACCCTACTCAATATAATAAGTTCATCCTGACTAGCCATGTCTGCACTAAAGTGCTCAAGGAAGATCCTACTACTCATGAACTCTAGTTATTAGGACTTTAATGTGTCTTTTTGGGAGATGAAGTTAAACTCACTACATACTATATTTATATAAGGGTTAATTTTATTTATCAACTGGCTGGTCCATGGTAACTAAAGGTTTGTCAAACATTATTCTAGGTGCTTCTTTGAGGTGTTTGCTTTTAATAAATTAAGCATTTAAGTTGGTAGGGTTTTGATAAAGCATATTGAATCCCATACAGCACTAGGCCTAACCTAGCCATTTGGAGCTTATCATCACTGGTGTGTGTGTGAACTCACTCCACAGAGCTCTAGGCTGGGCTCCCCCTATGCTACTGTTGGGTGATGAACTTGCAAAAGCACCAATGCACTGCTCATGGGTGGGAGAACAATGCAGCCTAAGATGGGGACCTCAGCCTGGGTGAGAAACTAAGTAGGTTGAGGCTGAAGAGTCAGGAGTTACCAAGCTCCTGAGCGTCCAGCCACTGCTGGAAACCATGTGGAACATGAGGAACCATGGGGAACAGAGGGGGCCCGTAGGCCTTTGATGAGGCTGGGGTGGGCAACTCTGGCTTTTCTTAGTGGGCAAGTGTCTAGAACAAAGGAGGGGCCTTCTGTGGGAGACTTAGTTGGCAGCTCTGTGTGGTGGTTCTTGATACTGTTTATTTGCTGTCCTTCATAGGAAATGGGTGCATACCACTTCCTCAGGGTGGACGAGAGATTAAATATCTTTTGCAGGAAGGAATGTCTGGGAAGGGGCAGTCATTGGCTAAACCCTCGGGATCCATCTAAAAACCTCATTAGCATGGAGATCTCTGTGTCCTATGCTATGTGACCAGTGGTCATGTTCTTTATATGGGGAGTTGTGGTCATGTGTCCCAGGCCAGGAATCTGGTTGGGAGTAGGTAAAACATCTATCGTCCTCAGGTAGGAGATGCCGGGATTTCTGAACCCCACTCCACCTTACCAAGTTTCTGGCATGGTCTACTTCCCCACAGGCGCTCTTAACAAAGACTACTTCCCCCAAACAAGAAGAGACTGAAACTGCAGACTTGGCTCTTCCACGGCTCTTCCTTTTGCAAGTCTTCTCACTTCCTAGCAAGTTTGGACTTGCTAGCTTTTTTGAAATGTAACCTAGCTTCTGCTTAGTTCCAAACCAGCCCAAAATGTCCTGGCAGACACAACAGCATCACCTCACAATTCTGGTGCGTTGTTTCTACTTTATTCCTGATTGGCTGATTTCTGTGGTCAGCTGGCAACTTAGTCTAGGCAACAAAGGTTTGTTGGACCAGGGTGGCCTCAAGCAGGGATAGTACTCAGCCCCAGGAAGAGCTTTCAATGGTCTACTCTTAGCCTCTTCAGCGATTCTGAAGAGTAGCAAAAGAGGGAGAGGGAAAGCCAGTGCAAGCACATTGGGAAGGGGTTTCCAGATCATGTCACAGAGGGAAGGGGTTTCCAGATCATGTCACAGAGGGAAGGCCACTGCCGCAATACAAGTCTACCCAAGGGCAAGAGTGTAAAATGTGTGGGAGTGGGGATGCTTACAATCTGTTAGACTCATCTTGGTTTTTCCTGCTATGGCACTGTGTGAGGCACAGAGCAGCCTGTGAGATATGCTGGCCAAAATGACTGAGCGTGAATCTAATCGAGCTCCAGAATTAACTTCCGTCCTCAGTTAATTCTCAAGGTAGGTGAACAAAGAAAATGATGCCAAGAGAATAAATAGACAAGTGGCTAAAATGTTCCTATCCATAACTTCACTGCTGCTGCGCTGGTAGTCTTCCCGGCCTTCTTTGGGTAGTGCCATGCAGTCAGTGCGGCCAATGAGATCAAGAGTAATATAATTAAAGGCTAAGCATTAAATTGCCTTGGTGCGAGCCTTCAAGGCTCTTCTCTGTGCTCAGATGGCCAGCAATGGTCTGTGGCAAATCCAGTCTGGGTTTGGAAGTGAGGCCAATGGCGTACAGATTGTCTTCATCTGAGTTATCTTCACAGGAATCAAAACGCTTTACTATGCTGTGCTTGGGAGCTTCTGGAGCTGCCTGTCCTTACAGTCTGACCTTGCAGATTCCAAAGCATACACAAGCGACCTGGCTCTGTCACTGTCATGGAAAATGTTAAGGAAGAGTCTCCACTTCACAGACATGGAGCTTCTACAACCGTGGGTCATGTGTGGCAGCTTGAACAAACCAGCTGAGAGAATGTATTTTAAAGATAATTTGGGGGGTTGGGGATTTAGCTCAGTGGTAGAGCGCTTGCCTAGGAAGCGCAAGGCCCTGGGTTCAGTCCCCAGCTCTGAAAAAAAGAACCAAAAAAAAAAAAAAAAAAAGATAATTTGGAACATTTGCCCGTAGGCTGGGTGTTGTTCTACTTTCTAGATATACTGGATGCAGCTTATATATTTTTAAAGCCTGTTGAACCAGGAATGGTGGTACAGGCTTTAATCCCCGCACTCAGGAGGCAGAGGCAGGTAGTTCTGTGAGTTTGAGGCCAGCCTGGTTTATAGAGTGAGTTCCAGGACAACCAGGGCTATGTAGTGAGAACCTGTCTCAAAAAACAAAAAAATAAAAGAGTCAAATTAAAAAAGTTTCCCAGGTTTTTTCCATGATATACCTGGAACTACACAAGGGTAAAAATAGTAATAGCTACTGTCTAATGTTAAACACTGAAGCAGGGATTCTTGTTATTTTGTAGCTTGAGCATGCCAAGCAAGTGCTTTACTACTGAGCTATCCCCCAACCCAATTAGAGATTTTTAATAATTTATCGATGCAAATGTATTCATGATGTTGAATATGGGTCGTAGATATATGGGAGTTCAATATACTACTATCCTTTTGTAAAATGTATTCTTAAGATTGTTCAGGATGGAAGAGTACAAATACCCTACAGAACTTTATTTATTGTTTATTTTTTGCAGATTGAACATATATTTATTGAAGGAAAGTAAAAGGGTAGATTCTAAGGGGAACACCTCAGAAGACCTCTCGTGCTTACGTCTTGTACGTCCTTCAGATAACTTCCTCAGATGAGATTCCCGGGGAATTAAATCCAAGCTGGAATACCAGCTGAATGTTTTATTTGTTTGCAGGGGTGAGGAATAACAGCCAGGGCTTCACCCTGTTAGGCAGAATTGCTCTATCAGTGAGCTACATCCTTAGCCCAGGGTTTTAACGCCCTTGGGATTCATGATAAATTGCTTACAACAATCTGTGACACCAATTTACCCCAGAAAAGTAGTCTGGGGTGGGGGACAAAGGAAGTCGGGAAGGAATGTGAGGAGCAATGTTGTCATTGAAGACAGGGTGGTGAATGCTTGCTCATGGATCACATCTGGGGAAGAACGAACAGAAAAGTCCAATGGAGCAAAGAGCCATCTAGTCATGGAGCCCGTACAGCTCTCGCGGTGTCCTGCGACATGGAGCCACTACTGTTTTTGAGAATGTGACTGAGAGCGATTGCCAAGTTCCTAAACTCAAATGTCAATAATTCTTTGTGAAAGAAACCCTGTGTTGAGGCCCACAGATTGCTGGACGGGGTCTCCAGGGTGTATCTGATCCATTTCTGGCACACCTCTGGTGAATTCTCTTAAGCAGCTTCTGTGCATTCAGAGAACAGGGGTCACTGACATCCCTGTAATTCTGCTTCTTACGGACCGGAAGGTGGCTGGGGGTGGGGCTCAATGGTAGAGTGTGTGCCTAGCAGCTCAAGGCCCTGGTTGCATTCCCAGAAACAAAAGCAAACAACTAACAAAGACAGACACCGTGCACAATTTGAAAGCTGCTTGTTCTGGCTTGTCTCCCTAGACCTTAAAGCAGTCGTTCTCACAGGGTAGAAGCTCTCCTGGGAGACACCTCATTCCATTTCCATTCCAGCTTGCCTTTACACATTGACATTGTTGCCTTGCCTCTGCTGAACCCCATTCTTAAGGTTTATTGATTCTGCTCTTGACCCCACTTGCTGAACCCCATTCTTAAAGTTCTGCCACACCATCCCAACTTGCTGTATGTAGATGAGGTTCGGTTGGTCTCTCTGCCCAGAGCCTTCATTCTTCAGTTCCCTTCCTGGTAGCTTTAGATGTACAGATCCGTAGTAAATGCCTGTTGACTGAACAGGACTCTTGGTTTGCGTGTCTGTGTCTTTATACTGAAATGCTTGTGGAGGAGTTTTATCTGTGGTCTCACATAGCTCTTGAACTGCCAAGAATGACCTCAAACTTTTGATTATTCTTCTTCCTTGCCTTACTCCTCCCTGGAGTGCTGGGCTTTTAGAAATGCCTGGTTTATGGGATTCTGAGTATCAAAGCCAGACACTACCAACTGAGCTCCAATCTCAGACCCAAGTTTTTAATATAGCTAAATACACACACACACACACACACACACACACACACACACACACACACACACACACATATATATAATTTAACCTGGTGGTCGTTCTATTGATGCATCCTCTTCCTTTCCCCACAATTTCAATTTCTTCCATCTACCCTAACAGAAGAAGATAGTAAAAGCGAGGGATTGTTGGGGTTCTCAGCCCCTTGGGCAGTTAGAAAAGATATAGAAACTGAAGCAATCATTGGATGTGATGGAGAGACTTAGCAAAAATGAGGACCAAACAAGGGGAAAGAAAGAAGTACAGGAAAAGGGCTAAGGAGCCAGGGAGACAACCTCGAACATTAAGGGCAGGTTCTGAAGAAGGGGAATGTGGAGGTCAAGGAAGGGACTCCCCTGTCTTTGTAGAATGGAACACTGTAGGCAATATGTAGGAATAAATCTTCCTGGTGTTCCTGGTTTAGCTGATTCATCGGGGTCCTGGTGTTGTTGACAAAGAGAAAGCAAGCCGCATGCAGATAAAATGGCCTCTGGATCAAAGAGTAGAGTTGACCAACTGTAAGATGAGAAGGCACCAAGCCAAACACCCAAGCCAACCACCCAAGTTTTGGAAACTTTTTCTATTGTCCCCAAGGCTGCTCCCAGGACTTCTTTCAAGTTTCTGTGCCCTCAGAGAGGCCCCTCTCTAGCTGATGTGCCTTTATATACAAACTTCCATTTTCTAAAACAAGGTAAGACCAAGCTGAGCTGAGGGGAGGGAGACTGAGGTGCTGGGTCAGGGGGCAGAGGTGGCTGTTGTGTTTATAAAAAGATAAGGAGCAAAGGCAACAGCCAGGTGTGCCTGACTCACTATAAAAGGGGCTACTTGCCCCCTCCACTCTCTTGTCTTCTTGCCCTCACTCTGTCCTCTTGTCCCTCCCCCACTCCATTTCCTTACCCCCTCTCTCTCCATGTGCTCATGGCTGGCCTCTACTTCTCCCCCCCCCTCCCACTCCATTTCCTTCCCCCCATCTCACATGCTCATGGCTGGCTTCTGCTTCTCTCTCGTTCTCTCTCTCTCTCTCTCTCTCTCTCTCTCTCTCTCTCTCTCTTTCACTCCTACCCTCTCAACTTCCCTCCCCATGCCCTGAATAAACTCTATTCTATACTCTATACTATACCATCAGGTTGCTGGTCCCTCAGGGGGAAGGGGCGCCTCAGCATGAGCCCACAGAGGCACCCCCTTCCCCATACCTGACTACGCATCCACAAAACATTCCTTCTCTCCCCCTATCTTTTGATAAACGCAACAGTTGGTGCACTAGCAAGTTAATATCAACTTGACACCAGCTAAAGGAAACCTCAACTGAGAAGATACCCCCACCAGACTGCTGGTGCACTTTATTGCTTGGTAATTGATGTTGGGAGGGCCCATCTCACTGGTTGATGCCACCTCTCGTCTGATGGTCTTGGGTGCTACAAGCGAACAGAGTAAGCAAGCCATGAAGAGCAAGCCAGTAAGTAGCATTCCTCCATGGTCTCTGCTCAGGTTCCTGCCTCCAGGTGCCTACCCGGAATTCCTGTCTAGCTTTCCTCAGTGGTGGGCTTATAAACTGTAAAGTGAAATGAACCCTTTCCTTCCCAAGTTGTCTTGGTCACAGTGTTTTATCAGCAATAGAAACCCTAAGACAGTGGGCTTCATCTTCCCCATGAGTACCCCACAGTCCTATGTAAGTCTGATAGTGAGCCTTCCAAACGATAGGGCTATGGTAGTGTGCCTCAACGACTGAGACAAACACACAGCCTTTAACATTCTCCCTCTGTAAAGATATGTTTGAATGAAGTAGACAAGGGATGAATACACAAAGATAAAGGTTTTCAGCAGTGCTGTTTGTAAGACAGGAAAGTGGCATCTGTTAAAATGGGTACGGGACTGGAGAGATAGTCACTCAAGGATGCACTTATGCACACAGGCATGGTCTCACCCTCTTTCTCAAAATCTGCTTTTGATAACAAAAAAAGAATACCATCAAGGAAACAGTTGTAATTGTTGACCTCAAACTGGAACGCATACCTGTTACTGACTAAGAACTACAGAACTAGGGCTTTGGTGAAGGAGGACGCTAAGAGCTAACATGTAACCTCCCAGGGATAGAGACTTAACACGTCCCAGTTATAAAAGGCTTAGGCAGCAACCCCAGGTGGCTTGTGGGAAGAGGGAGAGTGACCCCCATACAAGTTAGCTTGGATAACACAGAGGGGCGGAAATAGGGAACCAAAACTGAAACCAGGAGAAACACATCCAAGAGACTTCTGGGTATGAAGTAGAGCGCCAGCGCTGTGCGAATGGCTCAGTGGATGGAGGGGTTTATTGCTAAGCCTGACTATCGGGCTTAGGGTAGGTTCTTTAAGAAAAGTTGGGTTTTGTTTCAGGCAGGGGTGGGGGGAGTTGTTTGATTTAATACAGGGTTTCATGTAACCCAGATTGGCCTCAAACTCTTGATTCTCCTGCCTCCTGAGCATTGGGCTTACAAGCTTGCACCTCACTATGCCCAGGCGATGGATTTTGGGGGCTGATTTATCGGCAGTACTCTCGGGAGAAGCCTCTAGGGAAGTAAGGAGCAGCAGAGAGCGAGACAAAGACAAACTCAAGATAGCTTCACCCAAAGTCTCCCCTTGTCCCAACAAGTGAGCCTCGGGGTGTGAGAGGTGACAGAGTATGCTATTCACCTATACCAAGAGACCAGCATTTGAACACTTTCAGCCCACACTCAGGTGGAGGGTGGTCTCTTAGGTGTTTCTGGTAGATGGCTCTTGTCAGTTGAGGGCAGTTCTCAGAAACAGGGGTGTCTGTGAGCCCTCAGCAGCCAGCACTCTCAGCGGCTACCACATGAGTCACTAGCATAGGTGGCATCTGGGCAGAGCACCAGCAACATCCATTGAGGTAGCGCTCTGCAAGGGTGATCCTGGAACAGCAGCAGTGGCTTCATCGCTGGAAACTTGCTGGGGATGCAGGTCCCTCAGCCCACCGCCAAGCCTACTGGACCCCAACCTCTGCAAGCATCGGCACTTTATCAAGCCCTCCAGGTAGTGTTAACACATGCACAAATGTGAGAATCACTGTGCTGTGGGGGAAGATGACTGGAAACTGTAAACCAAGTCAAGTCTCCGGAAAATAAAGGAGATTCAGAACATGATTTGCAAGAGAATTACACACAGAATTCCCAGACTCAAGTGATCCTTCTGACAGGGTACCTGGGACTGGAGGTAGGCATCTGCCAACCCCTGTGACTCCTGAATGCCAGGAATATTTGCTTTAGGACAATCCTCACCAGAGCAGGCTTTGGTAGAGTTGCTGGACTTCAAGTATAAAGGGATCTATGGCTTCCCTAGCAGAATAAATTATTCAAGTGCCAGGAGGAGTAAGTTAGGTCGACCCAAGTCACCCCCTCTATAGCTTAGCTGCCAGAAGTCCATTTAACAATGTCCATAAATCTCAGAGACTGGAGCCTGAGATGCCTTAGCTCAGCCACCGTACTTTCAGCTTAAAGGCAACCGCTGGGTTTTGTGAACATGGGAGGCTTCGGGGCAGAAGGTCCATGTGGCCT
Organism: Rattus rattus; assembly: GCF_011064425.1. Taxonomy (NCBI): domain Eukaryota; kingdom Metazoa; phylum Chordata; class Mammalia; order Rodentia; family Muridae; genus Rattus; species Rattus rattus. The sequence goes on along the minus strand of NC_046154.1, from coordinate 47,522,217 downwards.
CCTTGGTACTGGTAGCTTCAGTGAACTAAACGCTAGGGATTCTAAACCTGGATTCTGTTCTCAGTGGAGCAGCTAATGATATTTGATAAAATACACACATACATGGAGAAAGGAAAAGAATCTGTTCACATGTCATTAGCCCAGTTTATCCTAAAATACCCTGTGTACAGCAGCCAAGGCTGGTCTTGACTTGAAGTCTATCTATCTTGGCCCCCTTGGTGCTGGGATTACAAGAATGTGCTACCATTCTTGGGCTTAATATACTATTTTAATTGCCTCTGTCCTGTCAGAATGGGTGCAGGCAAGAAGGAGTTTATTCTCAGAGTCTACACCTAGAGCTAGCTCTCTCTCTCTCTCTCTCTCTCTCTCTCTCTCTCTCTCTCTCTCCATCATCAATTAAACTTGAGCTTCTCTCTGCAGTGTAGTTCTGTCCACCTGGTTTACTTTCCTGTCGTTGTAATAAACACTATGCAACTTGGAGAAGAAAGAGTTTACCCCACCTTACAGTTCCAGGTTACAATTCATCACTGGGGATAGTCATAGTAGGAACCTGGAATCAGCGAATTTGGATAAATGTTACTTACTATCACCCTCTCTCTTACTACCCCTTTCATCCCTTTCTGTATGTATGTACAAACACACACACACACACACACACACACACACACACACACACACACACACACACACACACACAGTCCAGACCTATCTGTCTAGGAATGATACCACCCACCGTGGGCTGAACCCTCCTAAATCAATTAGCAATCAAGAAAATGATCACAAAAATCCTCATATAGACCAATCCGATCTAGGCAGTTCTTTGACGGAGGTCGCCTCTTCCCAAGTGACTCTTGTTTTCATCAAATTCACAATAAAAATTAACCAGTACACATTTTCTACAGGTTCCTTTCCCAAGTGTGGAAGTGCAGGGCATCCTTGAAGCCCAAGCTCAAGTGCCACCAGCTCCTTAAAGCTTTGCTGGATTCTCCCAGCTCAGAGAGTCTCCTCTATGTCCTCAGCTCGAGCTTATCCTAGCCTACTTTGAGTGACTGTTTCCATAGCCTAGATCTGATCCCCATAAGGTTAGGCTGGAACACCTCAGCTATATTATGGTGGTTTAAACAAAAAATGGCCCCATAGACTCACAGGGAGTGGCACTATTTGAAAGGATTAGGGGTTGGGGATTTAGCAAGCGCAAGGCCCTGGGTTTGGTCCTCAGCTCCGGAAAAAGAAAAAAAAAAAAAAAAGAAAGGATTAGTGTGTGACCTTGTTGGAGTAGGTGTGGCTTTGTTGGAGGAAGTATGTCACTAGGGGTGGACTTTGGGGTTTCAAATGCTTAAGCCAGGCCCAGGGTCTTTTTCTTCCTGCTGTGTGCAGATCCAGATGTAGAACTCTCAGCTGCCTCTCCAACACCATGTCTGCCTGCACACTGCCATGACCATGATGGACTGAACCTCTGAAACTATAAGCCAGCCCCAGTTAAACATTGCCTTTATAAGAGCTGCTGGGCCCATGGTGTCTCTTCACAGCAGACATATATCTTGCCCATCTTGCATTGCTCTGCACCCAGAAAAGAATCAGCTCTCAGTGCTTAGCGTATTATAGAGAAATGAACTGGGAAAATGGAGGTCTATTTAACTTCAAGAATTTGGTTTCAGCAGCTAGCATTTGTTGGCAATGGGGAGTTTGCTATGCTTTACAGACAGGGACTGAGGGAGCATGAGAAGTGGTCCAGGGGTTGCAGCCTTACCGAAGGCAACAGAAGGAGGGCAGTGCCCCACCCTGCATCAGTCCTGCCACTCTCACAGCTGTCCACTCTTGGGTCACCACACAGACCCACACCAGGTTATCAAGTTACAGAGCAGCGCAGAAAATTTTTATTCAGTGACTATATTGTCCTTTCACACATGCTGGCTCTGAGAAAAGGGGGACCCAAGGAGGAAGTTGTGGGACAGCAGGACAGCAGGACAGCAGCGGCCCTCCATGGCACTTTCTCTGGGCCAGGCATGGTTCTGAGAACTTGCTGATGAATCCTCTGGAGAGACTCTGCTCATGTCTTCTTTTATCCTTCAGGATACTGAGGCAGCTTAACCAATGTCACAAGGTCAGTTGTAACAGATCCAGGACTCTGGCCTGTGTGGCTTATTAGCTCAGAGAACTCACATTACCCTGAGCCCTGACTTCCTCATCCACAAATGGGGAGAAAGAAATTCCATGAGAATAAACCTGAAGGTGCTTATGATAAGTAGATGATTAACTACTGACGTGTATTTTGTTTGTTTACTTGTTTGTTTGAGACAGAGTCTTACTATGTAGCTCAGGTTGGCTTCAGTTAGGATCCTCCTGCTTCACCCTACCCCAGGGCATGCACCACCACGCCAGCAGTATTTATTTTTATAGCAGATATATCTTTAATCCCAGTACTTGGTAGACAGGAAGATCAAGACTTTGAGAATGGCCATAGCTACTCTAGAGTTTGAGGCTGGCATGAGTATTTGCATGTATGTAAGTGTACAATGGGTGCCTGGTACCCAAGGAGGCCAGAGGAGGCAACCCAACCACCTATAACTGGAGTTATATACTCTAGTGAGTCTCCATGGGGCTGTTAGAAGCTAAACTCAGGTCCTCTGTGAGAGCAGCAAATGCTTTCAATCAGGGAGCCATCTCTTTACTCTTTATTATTATTATTATTATTATTTGGGATTTTTGAGTGTGCGTGTCTGTGTGCATTCTGTCATGCGTTTTGGAGTATTATAGACCAGAAGAGGTTGTCAGGTCCCTTGGAGCTGGGTTACAGGTGTTTGTGACCCATCTGACATGGGTGCCAGAAACAGAACTCAGGCCTTCTACCAGAATGATGAGTGTTCTCAACTGCTGAGCCATTTCTCCAGGACCCTTCCCCCTTTTGAAATATATTCTTACTGTGTAGCCCTGGATGGCCTCTAACTCCTTGTGTAGACCAGGCTGGACTTGAACTCACAGAAATCTGAATGCCTCTGCTTCTTGAGTGCTGGGATTAAAGATGTGAGGCATCATACCCGACCTGATTTTTTTTTAAGGTAAAGCAGTAAACATAGTGACACACGCCTTTAATCCCTTTAAGTGGAGGCAGAAGGACCAGGAATTTGAGGATAACCGTGGTTATCCTAGAATTTGAGGCCAATGTGAACTACATGAGACACCGTCTAAATAAAATGAAATAAACCGAGTGCTTGTAAGAGTAAAATAGTTTGATATAGGGGACAGACCTGGAATCCCAGCTACTCTGAGTCTGGAGATTGTAAGTTCACAGCCACTCTAGACTTTATAGCTAGATCCTGACTCACCTAAATCCATACATAAATGCAGTGTTACAGTATTGGGTGTAGCCCCTAAGGCAGAGCCCAGGAGGAACTGTTTGGATGCTGGAGAATGTTCCCCAGGTCCATTCATGCATCACCTCTAAAGGTGCTTTGCTGTGATGTGAACAGCTACGTCCCTTCCACAACACTTCACAGGACAACACGTTGGGTGCGTGCCACATACGAGCGTTCTTCCTGCAGGACGGGGTCCCTCCAGCAAACGGTTCCTTAGCTGATTACATTACACGTGGGCTATCGGAAAAGACGGCAGAGCAGGCCCACATACACAAGTCAGAAAGGAAGATGTAAGGATCACACCGGAGCCATTCAAAAATAGCCTGACGGGTTTTAATCGTTAGCTTGTTGCATCTTCCGACATTTTTAAAAATCAAGTCACAGCTGTGTGAACTTTACACTGTGACCATCATAAACAAATATAAAAAGAAGCAGACATGACAGATGAACCCATGGCTACCCGTCAGTCCAAAGCCATCTAACATGAAAGACCAGTAAGAGACTGGGCGCCAGTGGAACAGAGTTACAGCAGGGGAATGGCAGCTTTTGCTGGCGCTTGTGATTTGGTTTCGTTAAAGTTATAAAGCTTTTGTGTCAGTACCAGAGAGCCAGATTTCTCTGCAATCTATTCAAAGATGGTAGAGGGAGCAGAATTAGATTATAGGTTGCCATGGAAACACCTATCACCAACAATATTAACGGATTTCAATCTTAGGGCCAGAAAAGTGTTTCCAATGTCTTTGGTTCCTACAAGTAGAAATATGCCTGCCTGTCGCTTGGTACTAAACAACTGATTCTATGAGTGGCAAACTTGGACAAATGGATTGAGCTTTTGACGTCATCATCATGAGTCACTACACTTCAGAAGTCGGCCAACCAAGCATGAGTACCCTTCCACCAGAAGGGGCACACACTGGATCGGTCTCTGCTGTGGGAGTGGTGCAGAGCTGCACGCTTACTTTTGCTAACAGCTCGGTATTGCTTTATCTCTGGTTGTAACAATTTGTACTGGTTGGGTGCTGTGAACTGAATTGCCTCCCGGGTAGTTATTTGTTCAGATCAGAAAAATCTGAGCTAGTAATTGATCTGGGAACGAAGGTCAAAGCTAAAGGACATCTGTACTGGTGGGGAGGAGTACCAAGCTTGGGGGACCTTCCTGCTGGCCCCCTAGAGCTGAGGCACGTGTCCAGGTGGGGTGCAAAGCTTTTCCAGAACAGCTCGGACTTCCTCAGGATTGTAGTTCCAAGGGCCAGGTTTACCCTGCAAGAGAGGTGAGTCAGGTGTCAGAGGTCTCACTGTACAATGCCTGTCATGTCTGGGGTATGGCTGAGAGATCTCGGCTAAGGATATCTACGTGGAGTTGTCAGCACAGGACAGTTACAGCCTTGAGGTGGGTCAGGTCGCTTGGAAACTGTGGAGAGTGGTCCAACACTCTCTACAATTTAAGACAGGGCCGGGAAGTAGGAGGGGAAACAGGCAAAACAACAGAGGTCTGGGAGAAGGGGACCAGGCCATAAGCTCCTCTTGAAACATCAGCCTTCATGCTGAGTTCCTTCTGCAGACCGACCTCTGGCCGTCCAGACCCTCTGCCCTAGCTCAGTCCTCTTCAACCCGATTTGGGCAAGAATCTTACTTCCTGTCCTTAGTCGCTGCTCTTTGTCCTCTCTCTCCACAGACACCAGCGATCTTTTGAAAGCACAGACCTGATCAGACCATGCTTTTCCTGCCCAGAAACTTCCTGTGGCTCTCCTTGGCCTTTGGAGGAAGATGATCTCTGGTCCAGAACCAGATCCTGGTCCTCTAAATGCCGAATTCCCTACCCATGCCTCGCCTTAGTGTGCCTCACACCTTGCTTACAGCGTTCCCATATTCCCATTACATATCCCTCCCCAGGCTTGCTAGGCTGACTCTACTGTTACCCCATTCCCTTCTCTGTGCGTGCGTGCGTGCGTGTGTGTGTGTATTTGTGTGTGTGTGTGTGTGTGTGTGTGTGTGTGTGTGTGTGTGTGTGTGTGTAGGTACATGTGGAAGCCAGAGGTCAACCTTGGGTATTGATCCTTAGTCATATTTTTAAATTCTCTGTATGGGAAGGGTGTATGGGAAGGGTGTATGGGGTCTGTACACCCCAGAGCAGTATTCACGGACTTCGAAAGAAGGCCTGGCGTCCTGTGGACGTGGAAGTGCAGCTGGTCCTGAGCCTCCTGCTGGGAACTCAGATTCTCTGGAAGTACAGCCTCTTAACTGCTGGTCCATCTTTCCAGCTCCAGCCTTGCTTTTTTGAGACATGGTCTCTCACTGGTCCGGAGTTTACCAATTAGGCTAGACTCCCTGTCCATGGTTCCTCAGAGATCTGCCTGTTTGCAGTCTCAGCATTCCAGTAACGACATCTGTGTGACAGCAGCCATGAAGCTGGGCTGACCCTGTTTCCAAGGCATTTTCCTGTTTCATTTCTAACTTCTAGCCAGCAGGTCACCTCAGCAGTGTTAGCACCAGAGCCTTCCTCTACTGCTTGCCTGGTGCCTTGAGCAAGCCATTCCTTCTCTGAAGATCATATATAAAATGGAACCATTTTCCACTCAGCCCAGGGCCAGTGAAGACGGCTCAGTGGGTGAATGTGTCTGCTGCCAAGCCTGATGTCCCGAGTTTCATCCTCAAGACTCGCCTAGTGAAAGGAGAAACTGACCCCCACAAATTACCCTCTGACCCATGCACACTCATGGCAGCGTTTCCCTCCTCCACATGTGCAAGACAAATTCAAATGTAATTTTAAAAACAAAACTAAAGGCTAGGAATAAAAGTACATGCCTTCAATCCCAGCATTTGGAAGGCAGAGGCAGGCAGAGCTCTGTGAGTTCAAGGCCAGCCTGGTGAGTTCCAGGACAGCTGAAGCTATGCAGAGAGACCCGGTCTCAAATAAGATAGATAGATAGATAGATAGATAGATAGATAGATAGATAGATAGATAGATAGATAGACAGATAGATAGACAGACAGATAAATAAATAAAAACTAAACAACACCAAGAGATAAGGATTAAGCCAGACATTGGATGCTGGGGAAGCCAGGAGATTGCACCTCTAGTCAACAACTAGCGTGTTCGTGGGCACCGCTTCACACAGCACGGGGCAAAGACCGATCTCATTTTGCAAGAGAGAAGACAGGAAGGCTTTGAGGTGCGAGGACTCCCCAGGTTACATGTGTGAGAAGTAATGGAGTGGTGCTCTCCCTGGGGTGAAATCCTCTTCTGCCCCTGTGACACTAATCCCCTTCCCCTTCCCTGGACCCCGAGCCTAGCTCATCACCTTGTAGCAGATCCTGCCTTCCTGTATCACGTAGAGCCTCTCAGGCAGAGCTGCATAGAGCTGGCTGCTCTGGTTCTGCATTGTGTCCACCACCACAGGACACTGGGGGCTCCTGGCCAGCAGCAGATGTGCTGCCCGCAGGCGGTCCTGGAGGCTTCGGTGCTGCCTGATGTCCACGTTGTTCTTAAAAGCCCATCCATCTGCAAGAGGAAGGTTAGACTGCAGCTGCACAGATGTGACAGACAGTTCCCAGAGTCTAAGTCCCACCTATTTCTAACAGAAAGCCTCACATAGCAGTGTCCTGTCGGAGAAATCGGCCAAGTCTCCCGTCAGAGATGAAATGCAAGGCCACACAGGAGGTTACCAGAACCAAAGCACTACCCGTGTAGCCGACTGGCAGGCCTCAGGTCTTCAATGAGAGATAGTTGGACTAAGTGGCTCTTGATCTTCCTTTGAACCACTGGGGGGGCTTTGTTAGAGGAAGAGTCAGCCTGTCTAGGGTGGCAGGGAGAGTGGAGCCAGCTCCCAGCATGCCGGGGTTGTTGGTGCCTCAACCGAAGTTAGAAGCAAAGGTCAGAGTTGGGGTTATCGGTGTGAGGTCCCGTGTTCAGTCGTGGTCCCATCCCGTCTCCCTGACTCCTCCACCCCTTCCCGTTCTCCGTGACTCCCATCCTCACCCCCAACCCCTGTTAGTAACCAGGCCTTGCTCTAGGCCATCAAGGAAGGTGTTCTTAAGCTTGAGTTTTCACACTTTTCTCCATGATTGTTATGTACTGGACAGTTTAAGAACCACTAGTCTGGCTGGGTAACAGTGTTGCATGCCTTCATCCCAGCATTCCAGAGGCAGAGACAGCAGGGTCTGCAAAGGCCAGCATGGGATACAGACTGAGTTCCAGGACATCCAGGACCACATCAGAAAAACCCATCTCAAAAACACAACACAAAACCAAACCAAACCAAAATCTACTGCTCTGGAATCTCAACAACTCTTCCATTTCTTACCACAGTGTTCTTCCCAAAATGCAAGTCTGCCCTTGTCACTCCCCTGCCTTGATCTTTTGATGGATTCCTGTCACTCTCAAGCTAGATCCCAGGCTCCTTAATGTCTTTCAGTTTTGTTTTGTTTCGTTTTGTTTTTTTCCCCCAGAGCTGGGGACCGAACCCAGGGCCTTGCGCTTGCTAGGCAAGCGCTCTACCGCTGAGCTAAATCCCCAACCCAATGTCTTTCAGTTTTAAAGGTGCGCTCCTATAGGAAGGAGGCTCATTTCTCCCTCCCTGGGTCCAGCATGGGCTGGAGCACAGAGCAAGAGCTTGTTGAACACAGCCGAGTGATTCTGCAAGGCAGCGCTGTCCTTCTATGTTTGAAGTAGAAAAACAAGTCAGGAAGTTGACTGAGGTCACATGGTCAGCACATGATGGACCAGGACCTGGACCCAAGTTAAAACCCAGCCTGTGACCATTCATCCCACTGCGTCATGAGCCCCTGCATTTTACCTGGATAAACCGTGAAAGCCAAGCAACTGACTTTGGCTACAGACTCTGGGGTCCCTATATTTGGTGACACCAGTTCTGGACATTTTGTCTCTGAAGTTCATGTCCAGTTCTGTCTGATTGATAAAGCAAGCATCTCAGAGCAGGAGACAGGAAGGAAGAACTGTCTGCAGTGGGGGAGCAAGACCCAGAGGTGACAATTACAGGAAGCTTTTCCTTAGGGGCTGAGGTGGGTGGACAGGTCTGAGTTCTGGAAAGGGTGAGACTTCCTGGGTCCGACTTCAGGACAAATGCATCGGACACCAGAACCAGGAGTCAGTGCTGGGTTGACCCTAGCCTGCTAGCAACTTACTCTCTTGGAAATGAAAGCTGGGCCCTCTAAGACTCTGTTCCTCAAAGTGTGGTCCCCTAGGCCAGCAACCCCGGCTTTCCCTGGCCACACCCCAGCCCGCCAGCATCCAGATAGGATCTCCAGATGACCTTATGGAAGTTGAGAACTGCCACCCTAGAAGCTAACCAGCTTTGGCTGAGCACCAGCTGTCATCTCTAAAACTGTCAAAGCCCTGTCTCTTCTCAGCTATGGAGACTACAGATCTCAGTGGACTGACTGCTCAGGGCTGCTTCTCACAAAGAGATTCACTGCCATGTGCTGGAGAGCCTGTTACCTAAACTGCCCCTTCCTTCCTCCCTCCCTCCCTCCCTCCCCCTCCTCCCTTTTTTTTTTTGTTTTGTTTTTTTTGTTTTGTTTTGTTTTCGAGACAGGGTTTCTCTGTGTAGCCCTGGCTGTACTAGAACTCACTCTGTAGACCAAGCTGGCCTTGAACCTAAAGATCCATCTACTGTGCCTCCCAAATGTTGGAATTAAAGACATATACCACCATGGTCAGATGCATAAGCCATTCTTTGAAAATATGTTTTATGGGAAACCTTAAATATCCATGCACTTATTATCTGGTGATATTTTAAAATTTCCCCAAAATGTGAATGAGAGGGGAAGCTGCCTGTCAAATGAACACAGTATTAAGTTGAAAATTCTCAGGTGTTATGAGTGCAGAGAACTAAAAATATAGTAGGCTTAGATTAGGGTCCTGGACTATGCATTTTCAACCAGCAATCTAGGAGGTCCTGTCTTCAAGGACTTCAATACCACACTAGGGCACAGACCACACTGAGAGGTGCACCACTTGGCCAAATGGGGTGAAAGCGATCGGAGAGATCTCTGTGCCCCCACTTGTGGGCAAGTCAGCAAAGATAATGCAGCCTGGATGTTCATTCACCCAGTTTCCACAGAGCCCTGACTGGGACATGGACCCTTCAGAGTCCCAGGTGACAAGGATTCAGAGCCTCCCACCACGTGTACAGGCAGGTGAGTACTGGTTCCCCTCCACCGTGGAAGCCTTCTTCAAGCTCTGAATTTGTGACTGGGGCTAAATTTAAGGCTCCAGTCCCCACGAGGGCCAGGAAAATGGGGGATATGCCTGATTATCCTGCAGAGTTCAAGGACCATGATGTAGATGGTTCTAGAAGGAAGTTCTGTCCATCCATTGTAAGGAAAGCCTGTCTCACCGTTTCAACTTTCTTAGCATAGGAACAAGGTGCCTTGTGTGGCAACAGTGGTAATGGCATGGTTAGGGCTGGAAAGGGACTCCTACTTATGTACGAAAGAGCTGTTCTACAGCAGTGTTCCTCCCAGTGTGGTCCTCAGACCAGGGGTGGTAGCATCATCTAGAACTCAACTCAGATCTGTGAAGGCATCTGTGTTAGCAGTGTCCCCAGGAGTATGGTGGTTACCAAAGCTGAATGATCCAGACAAACCATTGTCCTGGCCTTTAGATCTTAGGATATCTCCTGAAAAATAGCTACAGAGCACCCCTTTTCACTGTGCCACACCAGGTTTCAATTCCTTGTCAGTGTGCTCAAACCAGTTGCCCTCCCCCAAGTCCTCACTTAACTATGCTCCTCTTCAGACTTCTGCTCTCTATGCCCTTGTTGAAAGCAGACTGCGGAGGGAGAGAAGGAGGGAAAGCCAGTACTGGGCTTCTCTGGTCCTCCCTCCTTCCCCTCACTCCCTCCTTCCCATCCCAACTGTAACATGGGCTCCGATGATGGGAGAAAGATAAGAATGGAAAGAGTAGAGGCCGGGAGGCTCTGTACCTGTGGCGTGAGCTTCTTCAATGTAAATGATGAGGAAGTCAGCTGTGGAGGCAAAGTCGTCTACAAGTCTCTTGAACTGGTCAAATTTGAGGAGAAATGAAGGTCAGGTGCAGCTGCCGAAGTTCAACACCAGGGGTCTGCTGCCTGCAACAGGAAGGAACCATAGGAGCTGCGGCTTGCACGCTTTCCTTCACGTGGACAGTCTTCCCTCCTGCGTCCAATGCTGTTCCTTCTGTCCCTATGGGATGAGTCCCGGGCACCGTGTAGAGTCCAAGCCTAGGCAGCGTGACTAGTGGGGGTTAGGGCTGGCTTTTGACTTTCTGAAAGCAGAGGTTTTGTTAGGTGTCCCAGTGACCACAGGCGGCTAGATGGTAATCAAAATTAAAAAAATCCTTCCCTGCAGACTGTAGCTCATAAGGTGGGCAGACACCCGTCCTCGATGAGATGTGATTGCTAACAGTCAGGGTGGGTAGTTACTCCCCCTTTTTGAGACAACGTCTCACTCTATAGCACTGACTAGCCTGGAACTCACGATGTGGACCAAGCTGGCCTTGAACTCAGAGATCTGCCTCCTGAGTACAGCACCACGCCCGGCCATTCTCTCTCATTTTTACAAAGCACCTGAAGTTTATGGACTTGCTTCGGCACCCACACACAGCAGGGCAGCCATGGAGTTAAAATGGAGACTGACTTCCGGACTTGCAAGCCAGTGCTCTCTATTAAAAGACCTCCGCTTCCTCAGTGGACATGAAAACACACTCTACAGGGAGCTGGGATGTGGCTCAGCACTGTAGAGCACTCTGATCTCGCAGAGTCCATTCTCAGCACCCACGTGAGGTGGTCCACAACCACCTGCAACTCCAGGTCCAGGGATCAGACACTGTCTTCTGGTCTCTGAGGCACCAGGCACACAGATGGTGCACATACGTATACGCAGGCTCTCATACACATCAGACAGAGAGTAAATCTTAAAACATCACACACTTTGCAGCATCATTATGAAAGTAAGTAAACCAATGCTGATATGGGTTTAATAAGGTGCCTGGCCCATAGGAGATGCTCAGCAAACATCCGCTATTGTGAGGAGCTTGGATCTACTCATTGGGCTCTGATGTAGCAGAACGGTGAAAATGGCACCCCAAAGGGGACAGGGGTGGGAACTGCTGCGAAACAACCATCATTGAAAACAAAGCAAGAGCTGCCAAGTTTGCTATACAGATGCTTCATGCCTCTGTGTCCTCTCTCGTCACCTGTCATGTGTTTTAGGTAGCTGCTATTTAACGCCACACTCTCCTAAGCCCAAGGATGTTGGAAGGGTGACAACAGGCCCCCGTGGTCATATTGAAGCCCCAAGCACCCGCTCTCAGCCAGGAGCACCAATGCTGAGCCAGCAGCTGCCCCCTCCTACCTGCCTGTCCTTCCTGCCACTGGGCATAGCTTTTTCTATTTCTGGATGTTCCAGGTACCTTTATGAGGTGGAGGCCTCTCCCTCCAGGTCCCTCCTAGTCACTTACCAAATTGCACAGTGTCAATGCCAGTTCACGATGGGGATGAGACACTGGAGGATGCCCACACTAGATCCTGCCTTTCCTGTTTAGTGATCTTGCCCAGAAGGGCAGAAAGTGACAACATTCACTGTAGGAGCAGGAAGGCACACCCAGAGATAGAAGCGTGAGTCCTGGAGAATAGCATGTCTCAGACATTCAGAAAAGGCTGTACCTGTGTGCGCTGAGGGTCCTGAGGTCCAGGGCCCCAGAGCTCACCCATTGTCCCACAGGTTTAACAACTAAATGCAGATTTGAAGATGAACTCATGGTTGGGCATAGTGGTACAAGCTTGTAGTCCCAGAACTGGGGAGGCTGAGGCAGGTGATTGCTGTGAGTTTGAGGCCAGTCATGTAGTGAGACCCTGACTCACAATACCACCCTCCGAAAAAGAGGACATCAGGAGGAATCTCAGGCTAACTTCTGCAAAGTACTGAATCCCCAAGCACCAGGCCTTTCTGATCGTGGGAACCCTTGGTCTCAAGCCTATGAAGTCAGCTGTAGGCAGGAGCTTTCTGTAACCCCTCAGTCAAAGCTGAGGAAAGTCCTAGGTGAGCCGCTATTATACCCTGAGGTTTCTATTGCTAAAGCTGAAGACCTGTTGAGCCCTAGCCACACATCTATTTGGAGGTTTGCTCGTCCTACACAGTGACGTGACCTGTTTAAGCAGCTACATCACCCAAGCAGCTCCTTGGCCTTAGGGTTCTTACTCCTGTCCCCTGCTTTGAGCACACACATTCTCCCTATAAGCATTTATTCCGAATTTACAGTTTGCCAGGGTTGTCACCACAGGCAGCAGTCAGTGGAGAAGGAAGCCATCAGGAATCCGTCTCCATGTGGCATGGGGTTTGTTCAGCTGGGCCACAGGCAATGAACGGGCAAGGGAAGCATTGTGAAACCTGTAAATGTTATGAAAGAGCTCAGAAAGGCTGGCCCACTGCAGACAGGTGGAGCAGGGGGGGCCTCTGGGGAGCTGCCGTTCAACCTGAGAGCCTAAGGACTGGAACAAATCAGCCCTGGAGAAAAGAAGAAGGGCATTTCAGGCAAAGCGAGTCAATGTTCAAAGTCCTCAAGGAGGGACAGAGCCCAGTTTGTTTAAGGACCCACAGGACCACTGTCTGGAACGTGGCAGGGGGGGACCAGGGGTGGAGTTGGCAGAAGCTGTCATGGGCCAGAGAAAGAGGTGCTGGGTTTTATTTTAGCTGTGGTAGAATGCCAGAGCTATAAGCAGGGGGGGGTGGGCATAGGCTATAATTCCTGTCCACCTGGCTCCTTAATCCTCTTTCTCATTTGGAATTTCTATTCTGCGTGTGACTGCTGGGACAGTGTGTCCAGCCTTGCTCTTTGGAAGACCAGAGAAATGGGCATGCTCCTGTCCTAGCAGCTAGGGGCAGGCAGCACTCCCCATTCAGGTCTTTTGTTCTGGAGTCACTGAGATAGAATTCATTCTCAGTCCGGTGGTGGTACCCCTCAGGGGTGGCCAGTGGTGGACATCCCAACCACAGTGACTGCAGATGTGATCTAACTTGTTAAAAGGCAACTCATATCCAAGTCTACAGATGCTTTTAGTTCTCTGGATGCCAAACTCCTTGTCATGTGTGTGTGTGTGTGTGTGTGTGTGTTTATGTGTGCATGTGCAAGTGTGGTATATATGCATGTGTATGTGGGTGTGTATATGGGTGTGGTGGGTGAAGGTGTGCGTGTGTGTGTATTTCTTTGTGTTTGTGTGTATGTCTGTATCTGTGTGTTTATGTGTACATGTGTATGTATGGGTATATATGTATGTGTATATGGGTGTGTGTGTGTGTGTGTGTGTGTGTGTGTGTGTGTGTGTGTGTGCAGTTGGTATGCCTGTGTGGAGGTCAGAAGATGACAACTTGCAAGTCTTCTTTCTTGCCACTATGAGGGTCTTGGGGATTGAACTCAGGTTGTCTGACTTGGCTACAGATACTTTTACCCACTGAGCCATTTTGCCTGAACCTCCACACATGCCCCATGGCACACTTGTGGGAAACTTGTACCCATCTTGTACCAATGTACATGTAGCTATATGCATACATGCACATAAAAATAAAATTTGAACATAATAAAATTATTCGTTAAAGGAAACCAGACTAGGGTCTGATGCTTTCAAAGTTCTCTAGCTTCATGTACAATCAACTTCACACTTGAGTAGCACACTAGCTGCTGTGTAGAGAAGGGGCAGAGTGGGACTGGGTAGAGAAGGGACAGTGGGAATGGATAGAGAAGGGACAGAGTGGGAATGGATAGAGAAGGGGCAGAGTGGGACTGGGTAGAGAAGGGACAGTGGGAATGGATAGAGAAGGGACAGAGTGGGACTGGGTAGAGAAGGGACAGAGTGGGAATGGATAGAGAAGAGTGGGAATGGATAGAGAAGGGACAGAGTGGGAATGGGTAGAGAAGGGACAGAGTGGGAATGGATAGAGAAGGGACAGAGTGGGAATGGATAGAGAAGGGACAGTGGGAATGGATAGAGAAGGGACAGAGTGGGACTGGGTAGAGAAGGGACAGAGTGGGAATGGATAGAGAAGGGACAGTGGGAATGGATAGAGAAGGGACAGAGTGGGAATGGGTAGAGAAGGGACAGAGTGGGAATGGATAGAGAAGGGACAGTGGGAATGGATAGAGAAGGGACAGAGTGGGAATGGATAGAGAAGGGACAGAGTGGGAATGGATAGAGAAGGGACAGAGTGGGAATGGGTAGAGAAGGGACAGAGTGGGAATGGGTAGAGAAGGGACAGAGTGGGAATGGATAGAAAAGGGACAGAGTGGGAATGTGTAGAGAAGGGACATAGTGGGACTGGGTAGAGAAGGGACAGAGTGGGAATGGGTAGAGAAGGGACAGAGTGGGAATGGATAGAGAAGGGGCAGAGTGGGACTGGGTAGAGAAGGGACAGTGGGAATGGATAGAGAAGGGACAGAGTGGGACTGGGTAGAGAAGGGACAGAGTGGGAATGGATAGAGAAGGGACAGTGGGAATGGATAGAGAAGGGACAGTGGGAATGGATAGAGAAGGGACAGAGTGGGAATAGGTAGAGAAGAAACAGAGTGGGAATGGATAGAGAAGGGACAGAGTGGATAGAGAAGGGACAGAGTGGGAATGGGTAGAGAAGGGACAGAGTGGGAATGGGTAGAGAAGGGACAGAGTGGGAATGGGTAGAGAAGGGACAGAGTGGGAATGGATAGAGAAGGGACAGAGTGGGAATGGGTAGAGAAGGGACAGAGTGGGAATGGGTAGAGAAGGGACAGAGTGGGAATGGATAGAGAAGGGACAGAGTGGGAATGGATAGAGAAGGGACAGAGTGGGAATGGATAGAGAAGGGACAGTGGGAATGGGTAGAGAAGGGACAGAGTGGGAATGGATAGAGAAGGGACAGAGTGGGAATGGGTAGAGAAGGGACAGTGGGAATGGATAGAGAAGGGACAGTGGGAATGGATAGAGAAGAGGCAGAGTGGGAATGGATAGAGAAGGGACAGTGGGAATGGGTAGAGAAGGGACAGAGTGGGAATGGATAGAGAAGGGACAGAGTGGGACTGGGTAGAGAAGGGACAGAGTGGGACTGGGTAGAGGAGGGACAGAGTGGGAATGGGTAGAGAAGAGACAGAGTGGGAATGGATAGAGAAGGGACAGAGTGGGAATGGATAGAGAAGGGACAGTGGGAATGGATAGAGAAGGGACAGAGTGGGAATGGATAGAGAAGGGACAGAGTGGGAATGGATAGAGAAGGGACAGAGTGGGAATGGGTAGAGGAGGGACAGAGTGGGAATGGATAGAGAAGGGACAGAGTGGGAATGGGTAGAGAAGGGACAGTGGGAATGGATAGAGAAGGGACAGAGTGGGAATGGGTAGAGAAGGGACAGAGTGGGAATGGGTAGAGAAGGGACAGAGTGGGAATGGGTAGAGGAGGGACAGAGTGGGAATGGGTAGAGAAGAGACAGAGTGGGAATGGATAGAGAAGGGACAGAGTGGGGAATGGATAGAGAAGGGACAGAGTGGGATGGATAGAGAAGGGACAGAGTGGGAATGGGTAGAGGAGGGACAGAGTGGGAATGGATAGAGAAGGGACAGAGTGGGAATGGATAGAGAAGGGACAGTGGGAATGGATAGAGAAGGGACAGAGTGGGAATAGGTAGAGAAGGGACAGAGTGGGAATGGATAGAGAAGGGACAGAGTGGGACTGGGTAGAGAAGGGACAGAGTGGGACTGGGTAGAGAAGGGACAGAGTGGGACTGGGTAGAGAAGGGACAGAGTGGGAATGGGTAGAGAAGGGACAGAGTGGGAATGGGTAGAGAAGGGACAGAGTGGGAATGGATAGAGAAGGGACAGAGTGGGACTGGGTAGAGAAGGGACAGAGTGGGACTGGGTAGAGAAGGGACAGAGTGGGACTGGGTAGAGAAGGGACAGAGTGGGGTGGGGTATAGAGAATGGGAGAGTGGGAATGGATAGAGAAGAGACAGAGAGTGGGAATGGATAGAGAAGGGACAGAGTGGGAATGGATAGAGAAGGGACAGAGTGGGAATGGGTAGAGAAGGGACAGAGTGGGACTGGGTAGAGAAGGGACAGAGTGGGACTGGGTAGAGAAGGGACAGAGTGGGACTGGGTAGAGAAGGGACAGAGTGGGACTGGGTAGAGAAGGGACAGAGTGGGAATGGGTAGAGAAGGGACAGAGTGGGAATGGGTAGAGAAGGGACAGAGTGGGAATGGGTAGAGAAGGGACAGAGATGGATAGAGAAGGGACAGTGGGAATGGATAGAGAAGGGACAGAGTGGGACTGGGTAGAGAAGGGACAGAGTGGGACTGGGTAGAGAAGGGACAGAGTGGGACTGGGTAGAGAAGGGACAGTGGGAATGGGTAGAGAAGGGACAGAGTGGGAATGGATAGAGAAGGGACAGAGTGGGTAGAGAAGGGACAGAGTGGGAATGGATAGAGAAGGGACAGAGTGGTTTTGGGTAGAGAAGGGACAGAGTGGGAATGGATAGAGAAGGGACAGAGTGGGAATGGATAGAGAAGGGACAGAGTGGGAATGGATAGAGAAGGGACAGAGTGGGACTGGGTAGAGAAGGGACAGAGTGGGAATGGATAGAGAAGGGACAGAGTGGGAATGGATAGAGAAGGGACAGAGTGGGACTGGGTAGAGAAGGGACAGGGTGGGAATGGGTAGAGAAGGGACAGAGTGGGAATGGGTAGAGAAGGGACAGAGTGGGAATGGAGCTGCGGAGCAGCAACTGGACGGCACTGGAGAAGTGGGAGCCCCAGCAGCGCACAGGCGGGGAGAGGCGGCCCTGAAGAGCGTGCTGCTGCTAGACAGTGGCGGAAGCTCCTCAGCTGCCCCGTGTTTCCTGCCATTTGTTCCACATCCTCCTGGCTCTGTATGGGGGTTGAAGCAGCTTACATACATGTTAAAATAGCACATAATTGCCAAGGAAAGAGATCATGGCCTTCTGAAAAGCGTAGAACAGGACAGGAAATGGGCAAAGAAGCTTCAAAATGCTATGCACCTTTGAAATTCAGTTTATTTTTTGGCAATGCAGGATGTTGAAACCCAAGGCCTCAGACATGCTGGGCAATAGATACACTGACCTGTATCCTCAGCAGCTGTATCTTTGTCAGGACACAGCTGTATATTGACTTTAAGTTTTCTAGTACTCAAGTAAAAAGAGAAGCACAAGAATAATTTCATAACTTGGGGCCAGCAAGGTGGCTCAGAGGTAAGAGGGCTTGCTGCCAAGCTTGGTGACTTCAATTTGGTTCCCAGAACCTACAGGGTGGAAGGAAAGAACCTGTTCCTTTGAGTTGTCCCTTAACCTCCACATGTATGCTGCGACGTGTACATGTGTCCACGTAAAACACACACACAATAATTTTTAAAGTAAATAAACAAATAAATGTTCAGCCTCCAGTGTAAAGAGAGGACAGCTGGCTTCTCTGCAGACACCAAGCCCTCCGAGTCTGGTTCACAAACTGTTTTTCTAGGAGGCCCTGGGAGGCCCCTGAGGGGGGGCCTTCTCTGTCCCTGATGGTTGATTGAATCATGATTCCTTTCCATGTGACAGGGAGGGGCCCAGGCCTTCTCAGGAGAGGCTCTGAAGCCAGCCACTGACAAGTGGCTGGTCACTAGACTGTAATGACCCCAGAGAACCACTCCAGATGATAAGAAAACTGATTTCAAGTTAGGACCAGTTTGAAATGTTAGCTGTCTGGGATTTTGCTTTTAATGGGCAAAAATTCAACAGGCTCCAGAAAGGACAGGCACATCTGTTTAACTTTCTAGAGTGTGGTCGGCATGGTGATGAGCAGCAAGGGCAAAGTCTACCTGGCAGCAGAAAGAGGAAATATGTGTGCTGATGGCTGGCACACTGCGAGTGTCCACAGGCCACAGGCCACATCGTGAGGGTGTCAGGTAAGGACTCGAGGTTAGGTCTGCTGTATAAACAAAAATAGCTCCAGAGTGCGACTGGACTGGGCTCATGCTCATGCCTCCTGGGCCAGCATGTGAGCCTCTGGCCCAGGCTCTCTCTCTGTACAGAAACCCCTTTTACCAGGTGATACCTCCTCTGTATACTTGGGGAGATTGCAGATCAATGGTTAACTCTGTGCATGTGTGATGGTCAGGAGTATGTGCATACTGTGTGTGTGTGTGTGTGTGTGTGTGTGTGTGTGTGTGTGTCTGTCTGTCTGTCTGTCTCTCTCTGTGTGTGTGTCTGTCTGTCTGTGTGTGTCTGTGTTTAGGGCCATGCAGAGGATCAGAAATGGCCCAGAATCTGAGGCTCCAGTGTCCCATGCAGCAGTAGAAAGCCCCGAAGCGGGGTTGGGGATTTAGCTCAGCGGTAGAGCACTTGCCTAGCAAGCGCAAGGCCCTGGGTTCGGTCCCCAGCTCCGGGGAATGTTGGGGTTGGGGATTTAGCTCAGTGGTAGAGCGCTTGCCTAGGAAGCGCAAGGCCCTGGGTTCGGGTCCCCAGCTCAAAAAAAGAACCAAAAAAAAAAAAAAAAAAAAAAAGCCCAAGCACAAGCTCTTGTTCTTATTCCACTGAGAACCCACTATGGGACTCTGGACGGTTCTGTGCCACTCTAGCCCTTTGTGTCTGAAACAGTCGAAGGGGTTATACTAGATCATCTATAAGAAATCTTCATGGCCTTCCAATTGGTGGCTTTAAAATGAGCTCTGGACTCTTGTTCTCTCTTGCTCTTGCCTTCTTTGTTTGGTTTTTTTTTTTTTTTTTTTTTTTTCTTCTTTTTTTTTCTTTTTTTTTTGTTCTTTTTTATTCTTTTTCTTCTCCTGTTTTTTTTCCCCAACCCCTAACTTTTTTTTTTTTTTCTTTTTTTCCGGAGCTGGGGACCGAACCCAGGGCCTTGCGGTTGCTAGGCAAGCGCTCTACCACTGAGCTAAATCCCCAATCCCTGCTCTTGCCTTCTTGCCCCTGCTCTGTCCTCCCATTTCCCTCCCACCTCTCTCTCCACTGCTCATGGCCAGCCTCTACTTCCCTATTCCTCTCCCTCTCCCTCTCCTTCTGTCTTTCTCTGTCCCTACTACCCTCTCAACTCCCCTCCCATGTACTGAATAAACTCTATTCTATACTAAAAAAAATGAGTTCTGCATCTATACCCAAAGCATCCTTTGGTGTGTCAAAGGCCTGGGAGTTTCTGAAGAGCTATGGGATGTCTTTGATCTTGATAAACCAACCAACACCCTGAGGCGTGTGTGTACCTGCAGGTAGGAGACAGGACACCCTCCAGCTCTGGTCCCTGATGGCCTCAGCAGCCTCCCCTTGCACCCAGTTTCTACATCTGGGAACTCACCTGCCCTCCCCCTCTGTCCTAGGCTGTTCCCTGCATTCTTGTCCTTGTTTGACCCAGAGCTTCAGGGCTGCTAGGCTCCCAAAGTCCTCCCTGCTGCAGGGAGCTTGAGTTCACCAGAACCTCCCCCCTCCCATTCTACCTCTCCCTCTGATCTGTGAAGTGTGCTAGGGCAGAGACCAGTGGCACTTATGTCTGTTTTACCAGTGCCTGTGATTTCAGGGCACGTTTGCTGTGTCATTGTGCTGAAAATCAACTCTGTGTTATAAAATGGAGGTTAGGTGGTCTATCTCTGCCTCCTGTATCATTCGCTTTCTGATACATCAGCAGGGATCAGGAAAAGCTGTACAGTCCTTTTCTTTCTTAAAAGTGTGTGTGTGTTTTTGTGTGTGTGTGTGTGTGTGTGTGTGTGTGTGTGTGTGTGTGTGTGTGTGTGTGTGTGTGTGTGTGTGTGTGTGTGTGTGTGTGTGTGTGTGTGTGTGTATGTGTGTGTGTGTGTGTGTGTGTGTGTGTGTGTGTGTGTGTGTGTGTGTGTGTTTTTGTGATGTGTGTGTGTGTGTGTGTGTGTGTGTGTGTGTTTTGTGTGTACCTGTGTCCAGGTGCCTGCAGAGGCCAGAAGAGGGAGGTGAATCCCATGGAGCTGGAGTTACAGGCAGTTGTGAGCTGCCCAACATAGATGGGTCCTAGAAACTAAACTCAGGATTTCTAGAAGAGCAGCAGCCACTCCTAACTGCCAAGCCATCTCTCCAGTCCACTGCATCCTACTTTCTCTATTTTAATCAGGGCCTCATGTAGCCTGGGCTGGCCTACAATTCTCTAAGTAGCACGAGCTTGAAATTCTGATCTTCTTGTCTCTACTTCCAGAGTTTGGAGATTATAGACACCTGACACCATGCCTGATTTGCTGAGCACTCTGTGTTTTCTTATTTCTGGGTTGAAGATTAAACACAGAGTCTTGTGTATGTTCGGCAAACTCTCCACCATCGAGCCATGGACCCAGGCAATAGTTTTTGAGCCCCAGGTTAGTTCTGAATCCCAATCCTCCTGCCTCTGCTTCCCTAGTGCTGGGACACCAGGTGTTTGCCACCACACCTGGAAAACAGATTTTTTTTTTAACTGAGAGAGGACAGTTAATGGACACAAGTGGGCTCCGTGAACTGGCCCCAGGGCGGGTGGCTTCCAGGGAACTGCTTTTCAGATTGTCTCTGTTCTGTTCTGTCCCACCAGTGTCTGGCACACCAGAAACACAGCATAAAAACCACCATTCTCATTGCTCTCACTGCCAGTGCTGGATGCTGTTGGCTGAATAAATTAAGGTCCTTTTCATGTTACAGTTTAAATTCATTAATGAGGGGGAGAGAGAGAGAGAGAGAGAGAGAGAGAGAGAGAGAGAGAGAGAGACTCATTCTTCTTCTACTTTGAACATTCTCCTCAGTCTACAAAATTCGTATTCATTAGTTCCAAACACACCCCTTCCAGGAAGCCTTCCAAGTCCTGCAGGCAGTCAGGCCCTCCCTGCCCACAGGACCATTGAATTTGCCTGTCCCATTTATCTCTGCCACAGAACTGCAAAGCCCTTACATCTAGAAGAAGGATCTTGCCTAAGCTCTGGATGTTTAGCTGAGGGTCTGGCACACAAGGGACCACTCCGTGACTGTCCATCAAGGAGCACTGTGAGATGGATAGAAGAAGGCTGATTCTGAGTCTGACCTGACACTCAGTCAGTCAGTCAGCTTGGCCTCTCAAATCTCTCCATTCCTCTCTAGAATGAGGGGCTCCTGTTAGGTCAACATGTCCCCAAGGGTGGCATTAGGAATCAGCATGATGATCAAAGGCTTCCTGAGAGGAGTTGGGAGGGGAGGCATATTTTACAGTTCTGCTTTTAAGCCCTACAGCTTTTCTGGGTGTTTCATGTGCCTCTTGTCTTGTGGAGATCACAGGAGGCTGACACAAGATGTGGGGGTTCCCAAACTGGTTTGCCCTGGAAACTCTTAAGTAGTGAGGCTTATCTGAAGGGCTTGGATTCCAAAGAACATGCTTTGAAAAGCACTGGGTTATCCCCCTGTCTTGGTGCCCTGGGGTTAACTAAATCAACCACATCTCTTTCCCAGGGAGCTCTGCTGAGGGGAGCAGGGGTGGCAGCAGCTGGGTAGGAAGAAGCAGTTCTTTGAGGGAAGGGGCAGGCAGGGAAGCCTGGGTCCAGCAGGGAGACAGCAGCTCGCTCATTAGAGAGACCTGAAGTGGTATTTCAGAGGATGAGGTATGAGAGTTGGACCCTGGTGGATCGGGGAAGGTGGCTGGCCACTCAGAAGGGTGTCCCAAATCATACATGGTGTTAGCCAAGGCACAGAGAAGTCAAGCCCAGGATGGGTAAGCCCCACATTGAGCTAGTAGAGTTATCGTGAAGGAATCTTGGAAATAACGCTGGGGTGAAAATTCCAAGCCTTACTAGGGAAGACCGAACACCAGTCTGAGCCCAGGACTCCCCCTGAGTGCAGGAGCACGGTGCTGCAGGGTGCTGTGCTGGGTCGTCTTGGGAAAGAGTGATCTGGCAGCCGTCAAGTGGAGAAGTGGAGGGAGCAGAGCAGAGAGATGGTCTGCTGGGGAGAGGAGCAGTGAGGACTACTTAGGGATTCCAGAACCCAAACAGATCATTGTACCTGATGGAGAAAAGGATGGACTACTGAGAGATCTCACGCATAAACACGTTATGCGTTATGCGGACTGGGGCACCCCCTGTGAATTTATAGTCTAGTGAGGGTGAAACTTAAGTACCCACTCATAACTGCAAACCTTGAGTGTCAATAAAGCAACCTGTAGGATGCTAGTTGGCACTTTAAAAGAGTAAGTCAGGAAGTGGCTGAGAAGGATTTCGCCAGATAAAGATGAACTGCCCATGTCCAGGGGCTGGGAGGCCAGAGCGCATGGCTTGTGATATGCACCCTGGGAAGATATCAGCCAAGAGATAGAAAACCTGGGCGAGTTCCCCCACGGAGCAGGAGGACAAGCCGTTGCCCAGGAGCAGCTGGATGGGAGATAGAAAGATTGTTGCTTTCTGTCCCACCTCTCCACCCAACCCATCCCCACTACTCTGAGCCGAGCCCCTGAGCTGACCTTGAATGAAATCCCAGACGTTGCACTTCTGTCCTGAGAGGCAGACCACGGTGCAGTTGGGGGCCAGCCCCCCATACTCAGCCCTGTCTTCCAGTCTCTGCCAGCGGACCTTCAGGACGAACCAGAAGTACTGGATGCTGAAGAAGGTGGGGACCCAGTTGTCAGGGGCGAATCGGGGATTCCTGGTCATTCCGGTCTTTTGGCCCATGGCCAGGATGTTCTGCTTGACTCTCTCTGGGAACAGTGTCATTAGCACCTTGCCTGTAGCCACCTCCAAGGCTACCTGCAGAAATATCAAAAGCCGCTTCAGCCACAGCCATAGCTGGGACAGCCCCATCTCAGCACGGGGCAGAACTGGCTCTGAGGCCTACGGACTGAAGGAGAGGCCCCAGCCAGACAACGCTGGGTGGAGCTGGACAAAGGTGCAAGGTACTGCAGCCAACCCTGACAGACAAGGGGACCGTGCCAGGACAGCCAACCCTGACAAGGGGACCGTGCCAGGACAGCAGGTGTTTGCCTTGCTGTCAATCAGATGGAAAATTCCAAACCCAGGGCACAGAGGTCTCTCTAGTAATTATCCTCCCGGATTCTTTGTTATCAGATTTCTTAGTTTCTCTCTAATTTTTTTTTTTAAAAACACTTGAAAAGATCACCCTGGAAGGAACCCTGAAAAACACAATGAACTTCACTATGTACAATTAATATCCAGTCATTAAAAACAAAACAAAACAAAACAAAAAAACACCAAAAAAGGAGTCTGTTGGAAGACTCCAGCTGCTGTAGCAGCACATTTTTAACCCAGAACTCAGGAGGCTGAGACAGGTGATCTCTATGAGTTTAAAACCATCCTGGTGTACATTTGTAAGTTCCAGGCCCTGTGAAGAAGAAAAGGAGGAGGAAGAAGAGGAGAAGAAGGAAAGAAAAGGAAGAGAAAGAAAAAATAATCTCTTGCAAATGATTAGTGGTTTGTTTTTGTTTGTTTGTTTGTTTTGTTTTTTGGAATAGGGTTTCTCTGTGTAGCCCTGACTGTCCTGGAACTAGCTCTGTAGACCAGGCTGGCCTGGAATTCACTGAGATGTGTCTGCCTCTGCCTCCCTAGTGCTGGTATTAAAGGTGTGTACTACCGCCACCTGGCTATGACTAGAATTTAAGGTTAGCTGTCTTTTAAATATATGTGTACCGTGTGCATGTCTGATACCTGAGGAGGTCAGAAGAGAGTGTAGAATCATCTAGAATTGGAGTTAGGAATGGGTGACATGTGGGTTCCGGGAGCAGAACCCACGTCCTCTGCAGGAACAACAAATGCTTTTACCCTCTGTGACATTCCCCTCCCCATGTGTGTGTGTGTGTGTGTGTGTGTGTGTGTGTGTGTGTGGAGAGAGAGAGAGAGAGAGAGAGAGAGAGAGAGAGAGAGAGATTGTGTGTATATGTTTTAATAATACCAAGGATGGCTAGGATTGTGCCTCAATGATAACACACTTGCCAGGCATGTACAAATCCTGTGATTATCCCCAGAACTACAAAATAAATACAACAAATAAGATAAGACTGGGTTCTTTGAATAATAAAAAATACTTTATGCACTCACAGCTGGCAGTGCATGGCTACGTATTTCTGGAGACAGAGCCCTTCAGAGAAGATGTGGCCTGGGCCCTCTCCTGCCCCTTCATGTAAGTTAGAATCGTAGCTGCAGCCTTTTCTGTTCCCCTTCTATCATTGAGTGGTATTCAGTTAAGTTTTCTGACTTGGTAGCTTATTTCTTTGGAATGTGGTAATTCCCCATTGTCTGGCTACACCAAACTTGATCCATTCACCCACTGGGGAACCTCTGGGCTGCTCTCAAATCATAGACAAAGCAGATAGAAGCATCCGAGGCAGATGGAGACAGTTGGTCGACTCATTTGTCTCTCCAGTGGATGCAGCCGGTGGTTTGTGTGGAAGAGTGCTTGGTCTTGTAAGTAACCACCCCACTGTCTTGCAGCGTGTCAGGGATATTTTTGCGTGCCCCTAGCATCTGTTGCTTCACACCTTTGGTCGGTATCGTCAGTATTTTGCATTTTTGCTATTCTGGTACTTCAGCATCTCTCAACACAGTCTGCAATTCTCTGAGGACATTGCTGAGGAGCCCCTGTTAATAATAGATACATGTTATCCTGAGCAGGGTGTGATGGCACTTGGGAGCCAGAGGTAGTTAGATCTCCGTGAGTTCAAGGTCAGCCTGGTCTACAGAGTAAGTTCCAGAATAGCCAGAGCTACTACACAGAGCTCTTATAAATTAAAACAAACAAACAAACAAATAAGCAAATAAATATTATTTCCTGATAAACCCACTGCAAGTCAAAGATATCAAAAGTTGGAAATGCCAGGGTTGGGGATTTAGCTCAGTGGTAGAGCGCTTGCCTAGGAAGCGCAAGGCCCTGGGTTCGGTCCCCAGCTCCGAAAAAAAGAACAAAAAAAAAAAAAAAAGTTGGAAATGCCAAAGGGCATGGTGGACCATGCCTTTAACCACAGCACTGAGGAGGCTGAGGCAGGTAGATCTCTGAATTCAAGGCCTGGTCTACAGAACGAGTGTCAGGACAGCAGGGGCTCTACAGGGAAACCCTGTCTCAAAAAACAAAACAAACAAAAAAGCATTTAATACAGCAATCTACCAAGCACAATAGTAGTGCCCTACTATTGTAAAATTGAAAATGAGATTGCATTTATCTTCTTTGGGTGTCAGGGGCCATGCATGCTGTGGCATATGTGTGAAGCCCAAAGGACAGCTCTGGTAGTTCTCTCCCTCTACAGCGTGGGTGCCCAGGGATTGAACTCAGGACCCTGGGCTTGGTGGCAATTGCCTTCACCACACGGGCACTTTTGTACCACAGTGAAGTTAAGAACCATAGCAACACATTCTAAGTTCGGCAGCATCTTTTCTCGCCAGCCACCTGACTCTCTTCCTGGATGAGGTACGGATCACGGCTTCTGTTTTTTATTTGTGCTGCTGATTGAACTGAGGGCCTTGTGCATTCTGGGTGAGTTCTACCACTGAGCTACAACCACATCCTAAGCTACAATCCACTTCTGCCTATTTTAAAATCACGTGTTGTTTTTTTTTTTTGTGTGTGGAATCTTAAGAGATCTTTGAATATTTTGAATAAGATTTGTTTCCATATATCTTTTTTTTTTTTTTTTTCGGAGCTGGGGACCGAACCCAGGGCCTTTCCCTTGTTAGGCAAGTGCTCTGCCGCTGAGCTAAATCCCCAACCCCTTCCATATATCTTTTTTTTTTTTTTTTTTTTTTTTTTTTTTTTTGTTTTTTTTTTTTGGGCTGGGGGCCGAACCCAGGGCCTTTCACTTTGGTTTTTTTTTAAATCCCCAACCCCTCCATATATCTTTTACAAATGCTTTTCCCAGTCTAGGCTTGTCTTCTTGTTCACTTGATTTTTTTTAACTTGCCTGTGGTTTTTTTTTTTTTTTTTTTTTTTTTTTTTTGGTTCTTTTTTTGAGCTGGGGACCGAACCCAGGGCCTTGCGCTTCCTAGGCAAGCGCTCTACCACTGAGCTAAATCCCCAACCCCTTGCCTGTGTTTTTGAAGCATGAAGCAGTCTCCCTGTGTAGCCCAGGCTGGCCTTCCCACCCTTGCTTCCCAAGTACTGGATTACAGCTGTGTCACCCTACCTAGAGATTACTGTATCTTTATAACTCTCGAATAGTGTTAGTACCCTGTCTTAGTAGGGTTTCCATTGCTGTAAAGAGACACCATAACCAAGGCAACTCTTATTAAGGCAAATATTCAATTGGGGCTGGACTACAGGTTCAGAGGTTCTGTCCATTATCATCAAGGTGGGAAGCATGGAGGAACTGAGAGTTCTACATCTTCATCCAAAGGAAACCATGAGCAGACTGTCTCCCATATGGCTAGAAGGATCTCAAAGCCCACCCCTACAATGACACACTTCCTCCAACAAGACCACACCCACTCCAGCAAGGCCAAGCCTACTCCAACAAAGCCACACAACCTAATAGTGCCACTCCCTGGGCCAAGCGTATTCAAACCACCATAGCCTCTGATTTTCTTCTTAATTATCATTATGACTATTCTAAGATCTTTTTCTATTCCACAGAGACTCAAGAATTAATATTTGGACACTGTATGTGTAGTTTGAATATGCTTGGCCCATGAGAAGTGTCATTATTAGGAGGTGTGGCCTTGTTGCAGGAAGTATATCACTGTGGAGTAGGCTTTGAAGTTTTATGCTCAAGCTCCACCCAGTGCAGAAGGGACCCTCTTCCTGGGCACCTTTGGATCAAGATGTGTCACCCTCCTTAGAGACTACTGTGTCTTTATAATAACTCTTGAATAAAGATGGTCCTCTGTCTTAGTTAGGGTTTCCATTGCTGTAAAGAGACACGATGTCCAAGGCAACTCTTACAAAGGACAACAAGAAGACTCTCCTCCTAGCTGCCTTTGGATCAAGATGTGGAACTCTTGGCTGCTTCAGCACCATGTCTGCCCGCATGATGCTATGCTTCCCACCGTGATGATAATGGGCTGAACCTCTGAAATTGTAATCCAGCCCCAATTAAGTGTTTACCTTAATGAGAGTTGCTTTGGTCATGGTGTCTCTTGACAACGATGAAAACCCTAACTAAGACACTGTACCAGCAATGCTAGGTATAGCTCTGGGTTGTGCTGAGTATGTAGATCAACTTGAGAAGAATGGAGATCTTGGCTGTGTTGGGTCTGCCTATGTGTGAATATGGAAAACACATTGGTTTCTTGGGTCTTCTTTTCCCAGTTAGAGTTTTGTAGATCTTGTCCTCATAGCTTTAGATTCATACTAAGATAATTTATTTTGGGGATGCTAATATAGATGGTATTGTGCTTTGAATTTCATTATTCAACTATTCACTGATCTTAATTGTCAATTGATAGAATCTAGGATCACCTGGCCAGGGGTTGGGTGGGGGCGGGGGATGGCTTTGAACCTTCCAGTTGCATTCGATGAGGTAAGGAGATTTGTCCACTGTGGGTGGTGCCATTCCCTAGGCTGGGATCCTGGACTATAAAATGGAGAAAGGGAGCTGAACAGCAGCATGTATTCACCCTTTTCTCCATGACTGTGGTTACAGTGTGGTCATCTGCCTCAAGTCCATCCACCTAGATGAACTATGACCTTGAACTGTGAGGCAGAATAAACCCTTTCTCCTCTAAAATTGCATTTTGTTGGGTACTTTGTCACAGCAATGATATAAGTAACTAATACACACACACAAACACACTCAGCGATATTCCCAGTCCAAGTATGTGTGTGTGCGCACACACACACATGTGCATGTGTATGGTCAAATGCTTTGCTGCCATTATTGTTTTGGATAAAAAAAATTCACCTTTACTTTAACTCATCTTTCTCTAGTGATATTTTCTTCATTCACAACAGTTTTTTACTAATATTTTCTTTCTCTAATAAAAAGTTCTTTTGATTTTTTTTTTTTTGTTCTTTTTTTTTTTTTCCGGAGCTGGGGACCGAACCCAGGACCTTGCGCTTCCTAGGCAAGCGCTCTACCACTGAGTTAAATCCCCAACCCTCTTTTGATGTTTTTTTTTGAGATAATTTGTTGGCAATAAATTTGCTCAATATTTGTTTGACAAGAAAATCTTCATTTCGTCTTTATTTCTGAAGGGTAATGTCTTTCAAATATACTGTTCTTGTTTTCTTTCTAAGATGTAAATATTTTGCTGCTACATGTAAACTATTTTTCTTGCTTTTTAAAAAATCTTTACCTTAGATTTTGTTTATAATATATGTAGGTGTCGGTAATGGTGATTGTGGTGGCCGGGTGTGTGTTTATGGGTACATGGGTTGGGCAGGGGTTGCATGCCATTATGTGCATTGTAAAGGTCAGAGGGCACTACTAGGAGTCAATTCTCTTCTTTTATCATGTGGGTCCTCAAGTCGTCAGGCTTGGTGGTAAGCACTGAGCCATCTCACCAACACTGAATTTATCTCTCTTTTTTTTTTTTTTTTATTTCGGAGCTGGGGACCGAACCCAGGGCCTTGCGCTTGCTAGGCAAGCGCTCTACCACTGAGCTAAATCCCCAACCCCTGAATTTATCTCTTATTACACTCTTTTTGTTTTGTTTTGTTTTGTTTTGAGACAGGGTTTCTCTATGAAGCTCTGACTGTTCTGGAACTCACTTTGTAGACCAGGCTGACCTTGAACTCAGAGATCTTCCTGCCTCTGCCCTCTGAGTGCTGGGATTACAGCTCAGCTACAGAGCATTTTAATAACAGAAAGATAATGTGGTTCCTCATTCAGCCTAGAAAGAGCAGCCATAAAATTATTCACTTGTTCTATTTTTAAAAGAAAATCTTAAACTAGCATAGGGGCATATACCTCTAATCTCAATACTTTTGAGTTTAAGGCCAGCTCAGACTAGTTGGGATCTTACTGACCTTTGTCAAAAGAAGGAGGAGGAGGAAGAGGAAGAGGAGGAAGAAGAGGAGGAGAAATTATTAAAATCTTAAGAAAATTAAAAGCGGGGTTGGGGATTTAGCTCAGTGGTAGAGCGCTTGCCTAGCAAATACAAGGCCCTGGGTTTGGTCCCCAGCTCCAAAAAAAAAGAAAAAAGAAAATTAAAAGCAAGTTAATGCTTCATTAACTAGAAAACTAATCTCAAAACCATTAGTAACATTAGTTCAGAAATTGACCTTGGCTCAAAGTGGTGGATGAGGAGTTCTCAAGAATGATGCCTGGGGTTGTCCTCTAGCTTCTACATATACACGTACAAGTATGCACACTTATACATGGGCATATACATGCACCATGTGCAGACTTACCATAGATTTAAAAAAAAAAGTATAAGTAAGGGCCAGCAAGGTGGCTCAGCAGGTACAAGCGTAATGACCTGAGTCTGATTCCCCAGAGTCCACAGAGAGATGGAGACCTGACCCCACAAAATTGTCCTCAGACTTCCACACATGCACTCACTGTGAAGTGTGTGCGTATGCACTCACCCCTACAACCCGCTCACCCTACCCACTCACCCCCACACTCCCCTTCCCCCACACTCCCCCCTTCCCCCACACTCCCCCCACTCACACATTTCCCCCACCCACTCACCCCCACACTCCCCCCTCACCCCTCACACATTCACCTCCTTCCACTCACCATAATAATAATAATAATAATAATAATAATAATAATAATAATAATAATAAAGTTGGGGTTTTTTTTGAGACTGGCTCTCAGTATGTAGTCCTAGTTGGCCTAGAACTTGCTATGTTGACCTGGCACTGAACTCCCAGACATCTGCCTGCCTCTGCCTCCTGAATGTTGGAATTAAAGGTGTGCACTATCACGTCCAAAGATAAAGGGTTTTTTGCTTTGTTTCTGTGTTCTGTTTTGGGTTTTTAGGTTTGCTGCTGTTCCTAAACACCAGGAGTCCTCCAGATCCTTCAGGATCTTGTTCACCCTCAGGCCTCTGCTTCTTGGTTTGGGGTGGGGCTCCATGAGGGCGCAGTAAGCCACAGAAGGAAGAGGGCTCTGAATTGTCTCCTATGTTCGTATCCTATGAGATGGGGCCTCAGGTATCGCTGGGCATTCTCGTAGTCCAGGCTTCACCACACCTAGTGCTGGGGATTAAGCCCAGGACTTTCGCATGCTGGGCAAGCAGTTTACTAACTGAGCTACTAGTATGCCCCAGGCTCTGTTTGAGGTTTTCTGTTAAATTAGCATAGTAAGGGCTAGCTAGAAAAGGCAAGGAAAGCTAAGTCAAAGGCCCAGAGTCAAGAGAAAATGTCACATCTGTTGACATCTGTCTGAGAGAAAGTGAGAGAGAGTTCGCCAGTGGAACTCATCTCCTTTAGCCAAAAGTCTCCCAGAGAGACTGGAGCACACTCCTGCAATCCCAAGGCTTTGAGACTGGATCTGGAGGATTACAACATTGAGGCTAGCCTGGGCTATATAGTGAGATCTTGTTTGTCCTTATAACATTAACTCCATCACGTTTTGGACATATGTAAGGCCATGAGAGGTCCCTGTGGAAGAGCCCTGAGGCAGAGTCCTGTCAGGTGGCCCATGTGAGGACCTTGTTACGGACCACACAAGTCATAGCAGAGGTGTCTGGAAGGTGAGAGCTGGAGGCAATAAGATAAGATGTTTCCCTGGAGAGGGATCGGATGGCATCTGCAGGGAGGCTGTGCTCCTGCACAACCCCACTCTGTCTCACTGAGGTGTTACATTAGGACATGGTCCCTGACTCCTAAGAGAGATGAGCAACAGGCGGAATCTCTCAGGGGTCTGTTCTCTGAAGAGGACAGCTCAGTCCACAAGGCGGTGTTGTAAAAGGGCCATTAGAACACTGTACTCGGGGTTGGGGATTTAGCTCAGTGGTAGAGCACTTGCCTAGGAAGCGCAAGGCCCTGGGTTCGGTCCCCAGCTCCGGAAGAACACTGTGCTCTCTGATGCTGCAAACGGTTCTCTTCCTTTTCCTCCCTCCATGGCCTCTTCCCAGTCTCCCTCAGCCTTAACCAGCATTTTGGAATAACTTAGAATGCTCTCCCTGAGTGACTCAGCCCTTAAGTGTCCTTGCTAGAATGCAGTGGCTTATGTTGCTTGCTTATCTTCATCGATAGGTGTGGAAGTCCCAGGAGG
Organism: Rattus rattus; assembly: GCF_011064425.1. NCBI lineage: Eukaryota > Metazoa > Chordata > Mammalia > Rodentia > Muridae > Rattus > Rattus rattus. The sequence goes on along the minus strand of NC_046154.1, from coordinate 47,490,797 downwards.
TGTCCAGGCAACTCCCTTTTGTCTCTGTCTCTGTAGCTCAGGATGCCCTTGAACTCACAGCAATCCTCCTGCCTCAGCTTCCTGAATAGCAAGTTACAGATGTAGGCCACCACACCTTCTCCCACCTTTTTTTTTTTTTTTTCTTTTCTTTTTTTCCGGAGCTGGGGACCGAACACAGGGCTTGCTAGGCAAGCGCTCTACCACTGAGCTAAATCCCCAACACCTTCTCCCAACTTTTTAAAGCATCCATGGCTGATTATCCTGATTACACAGCCTTCCTCTACTGCACTGGAGCACTGGAGAGAGGAACTAAAAATGTCAAGAGATAGTTGCAGCCTCCAATCTAATGGAACTAGTTAGGGAGCAAAATTGATCCCTTTCTCCCCTGACCTCTCCCTGGGAACCAGGATTTCCTACAGAGAGGAACTTCAACCTGGGGAAGGACATGATCCCATGCATGGGCTGCTTTGCTGAAAATGATAAAAAAGCACTACCCTGTGGCTTACATATGTGTAAATATGTGAATTTACATATGTATAAATATGCGAACACCACATATTTACAACAAAGCCCATTGTAATGGATATGCCATTGGCTTAATGCTGGGACCTTCATGATGGAGGACAGGGTTGCTATCACATCGATTTCTTCAAATGTGCCTCAGCTGTGCCTTAAACAAGTTATTACACAATTCTGCCAGGCTGGCTCCTTCTGTGACTAAGTTCCACGTAGATCCAAGGCCAGATGTCCCTGTCGTTAGTTCTTTCCAATTGTCTTGGTCCCTTAGTCTGAAACAATGATGAACAAATTACTGTTTGTCAGGCTTTGACTGAAATCCCCCAGAGGCTCATGAGGACATAAAGTTTCATAGTTTCATAGATATGAGAAACAAAGTTATAAAAACAAGGTTTTGAGAAATACATCTGACGTCAGGTTGCCTAATGTTATGACAAAGTTTTGGTGCTCAAGATATTGAGTCAGAAGACCAGGCTATTCTGACCTAGCTAAAGTTAAGACAAAACAAAAACAACTGTTCTCAGAAAGACTCCCTACTCCTCCCTGTGGTGAATCCCAAGAACAACTACAAGATGTCATCCTGACCCTGCCTGATCACCCAGTTTACTCACACACACACACCCCCCTGCCAAGGGATGTGCCAACTTAGCCCTTTCCCAGTGATTCTCCAAGGCCAGGTGTAGGACTGGATGAAGAAAGTGACCAACTGAGCCAAGAACAGCCCCTTGAGCAGGCCAGCCAATATCTGACCAGATCCTTTGTCCTGTGTACCACCAATGAGACTAGGCCAGCTAACCCTGTTGCTGAAGTCTGCCCTCTGTAACAAATAAAACTTGTGTGCTTTTTGGGTTCGGGGTTGCCTCTCCCTGCATGTATGAGCAACCCCACGTACGTGGATTAAAAACCTTATATCCTCATGCTATTGCAGCAGTCACTTTGTCAATCTGTGCTCTGTGGATGATGCTCCTGAGGTAGGGCCACTTCAGGGGTCTTACAACACTCACGGGCTAAAGGTTGGGTTGCTAGCTCATGGGGCTTTGTGGACAGGACTAGATCATGAGGACTCTGGCTTTATCAGCTCATTCATCCAAGGATGGATCATAATCCAAAGGCATTACTGGGAGACAGGAGAGAACGGAGGAAGGAGAGCACTGGAGGTACACCTCTCAAAAACATCTTGCTTCTTCCTGTCTGTCCCTCTCTACTTCTTGAATGCCAGGAGGTGAGGGGCCACCTGCTCCTGCCATTCAACTTAAACTCAAAAGAGTTAAGTAAACTGTCTTAAACTCAAAAGAATGGATTCGGATCCCCTTAGGCTGAACTGTTATTCAAAAACAAAAACCCCAGCTGTTAAATTTTACTGATAAAGACTCAGGAGCCAGATGCTGGGTCAAAGCCTGCTAGCTCAGAGAGGCAGAGAAAGCACCCAGCTGACTTTCCTACTTCACTGACATCCCAGAGGAAAAAAGCCCCTTCACCACGATGTCTTAAATACCCTTTGAAATACCTCCGGAGCGGGGAGACCCTCACTCAAGTCTCGAGATGATGCGACCCCCCAAGAACTCATGTAAGACCGTCCTTGCTGTAATGATACGAGGTTTATTGAAAGGAACCAGTGCACTGGGGTTGAGACTCATATTCCACGCAGGGGTAGAAGAGTTCGACCCCGAGTAGCTGGGAGAAGAGGTATTTAAAGGAAGAAACCACAATCCAAGGGGGTAGGGAGGGCGTCATTGGAAAATGTCGAGAATACCAGTGAAAAATCACAAGGAGGAGCTTCCTGTTTCTCAAGATTGTTTAACCTTATGGTCAGCCAGTTCCTGGGAGAAGCTTCCTGTTTCTCAAGACTGTTCTTTAAGATTTTAATCTAATTTTATGGTCTGTTAGTTCCTGGGAGAGAGTTGCCGAACCGGCTGGTGTAATTGCAATTCCAGGGCCCGTCCAGTTTCTTTCTTCTGCTCTAAACTTTTGCCAAGGGGGGCAACCTTAAAACTTCTACCTTTCATCTTCAGCTCAAAGACTCTCCTTTCTTTTCCCTGCACCTTCCTATGTTCACCCCCTGCCAACTGGTTGCTTACCCTGCCTCTTGACTGATAGTTGACTTCATTTAATCCTATTTACAGAAAGCTCTTGTGTTAAAGGTGTGTGCTAAGGCTGAGCCACACCACAAGAGGAGGTTTTTGCAGCTCACAATCTTGGGGTTCACAGTGTGATCAGATATCCTACAACACTGACCCCTTGGAGCCATGAGCTTACACAAACCTTCTCCTCTTTGATTGCTTTTCTTGGGTATTTGCTGCTACAAAAAGTTACCTGGTGCTGTTATAGCATCTGTAAGCAGGAGGAGATTTTTTTCTTGGGAAACAGGAAAAATATTGCTTCTGCTTTTATGGGAGACCCAAGGGAGTATGGGAGTGGGGGACAGTCAGTTGTGTATGGCTTTTCTACCCAAATGCCTACATCCAATTCTCAGGTTTTCACTTCTGTCCATGCTAGGACTGAGGTGGAGGTGACTAAGAGACTGTGCATTGAGGACTCTTTGACAATTGACTCTCCTAACAATAAACTGATTTTCAGGCAGCTTTACTTAAACAAAAACAAAAACAAAAACCCCAGAACAAGTCTCCTTCAAAGCTTCTACAGAGATTCTGCGGTGTCCACAGAGTGCCTTTTTTTTTTTTTTTTTCCAGAGCTGGGGACCAAACCCAGGGCCTTGTGCTTGCTAGGCAAGCGCTCTACCGCTGAGCTAAATCCCCAACCCCCACAGTGTGCCTTAAGATGACAGCTGGCTGCTCTGATCCTTTTTTCTCAGGGCTTCCAGTGAAGTTAAGAAAGGCTAGTCTGTTATGGACAAGAAACCGAGAAAGGGAATAACATTTGAAATGTAAGTAAAGAAATAAATTGAATAAAAGATTAAAAAAGAAAAGAAAAGAAAAGCTAGTCTGGGGCAGGAGAGATGGTTCAGTTATTAAGAGCACTGTCTACTCTTCCAGAGGTCCTGAGTTCAATTCCCAGCAACCACATGGTGGCTCCCAACCATCTGTGCCCTTTTCTGGCCTGCAGGCATACAGGCAGGCAGAAAACTGTATAATGTATACTAAATAAATAAACAAATAAATAATTTAAAAAAAAAAAAAGAAAGAAAGAAAAGCTAGTCTGCATGCTAAGTGTGGTATCACACACTTTAATCCCAGCACTTTGTGGGGAAGATGCAGGGAGCTCTTTATGAATGCAAGGCCAGTCTGGTCTACAGAGTGAGACCCTGTTTCAAGAGCTAAAAAGCCAGTCGATGTCTTGATTTCTTAATCATTGTCAGCATGGACCTCCTATTCTTCCAAGGCTTCAGCACCTATCTTCAATGTCCGTCTCTTCTCAGTCAGCCATAGTTAGACTCTTGAAGAATCGTGATGGTGCCAGCCTGCCCCTCCTCCCCATGCCTCATCCACCTTATCACCAGCTATGGGGCTATTGCTGCTTCTGTCACATAGTGGGCTGGTTCCAAATGCCTGTACTGGGGCTGAGGAGATGGCTTGGTGGGTCAGAGCTCTTGCTCTGCAAGCCTGGAGACTGGAGTGTGAATCTCCAGCATACATAGAAAGGGCATGGGGGGGGGGTTCATGTGCTCCTGTAACCCCAGCATTGGGGTGGGGTGGAGTTAGGCTCCCCAGGGGCTTCCTAGCCAGCCTCGCCAAAATAATAAGTTTCTAGTTCTCTAGTTTCTAGTGAGAAGGCCCTTCTTAAAGAATAAGGTAAGAGGGGCTGGGGAGATGGCTCAGCGGTTAAGAGCACTGTCTGCTCTTCCAGAGGTCCTGAGTTCAAATCCCAGCAACCACATGGTGGTTCACAACCATTTGTAATGAGATCCGATGCCCTATTCTGGTGTGTGTGAAGACAGCTACAGTATACTTATATATAATAAATAAATAAATTTTAAAAAAGAATAAGGTAAGAAAGGATAAAAGATGCCTGATGTCCAATTCTGGACTGGTGCCACTGTGGGATAGGGATCTTCCAATTATCCTAGGTGGGGTCCCTACAGGACCCCCAGGACAAAACAAGCCACTGTCGTTGTTCATGGTTATGGACCAGGGACAGACGATAAAACCCTCTGATGAAGCCACCACACATAGGGTCATAGGACATGGAGAATTCAAGCTAGTACTGACCCCAGAGTTTCTTCCCTACTGACTAGTGTTCATAGTACCTGTGCTGGTTGGTATTTTTGTCAACTTGACGCAAGCTATAGTCATTGGGGAGGAGAGAACCTTAAGTGAGCATTTGCCCCTGTCAGACTGCCTGTAGGCAAGTCAGTGGGGCATTTCTTGATTGATAATAGATTTGGTGGGGCCTAACCCACTGTGGGTTGAGCCACCCCTGGGCAGGTGGTACTGGGTGGTCTGAGAGAGCAAGCTGAGCAAACCATGTGAAACAAGCCAGTAAGCAGCATTCCTCCACAGTTCTGCCCTGACTTTCCTCACTAATGGGCTATGACTGGGACATGTAAGCCAGGTTAACTCTTTCCCTTCCAAGTTGCTTTGGTCATGCTATGTATTAGAAATAGAAAACAAACTGCAATAGTCAGGAGATGCTATACAAGTGGCTGGTAGAGAAAGGTTTGACCTACTTGTGAACACTTGTACCCACACACACTTACCTGCCCCCCAATACACACCCAACTGCGTCCATGCTTGGTGCCTACATGCCTCAGTGGGCTTTCATGTGGACAATGCAGTGTGAGTTCCAGGACTAGGCGAGGAGGGGGTAGTGTAAGTCAGGGAAGAGAGGTTAACCATCTTGGGTATACGTCATCAAGAGGATTTGGCTGCTCAGTCCTTCAGTGTATTTGAAAGCATCAGTGTGCACCTGTAGACATCTACGTGAGGAGAGATGCCTGGGTTCACCAACTGTTGACCCATTGGTCAAGGATTTGCCCACGAGGCATTAACTGCTCTCCCTTCTGCACATCTGAGATGCACCAACCTGGGTCCTAGGTGGTTTTAGTAGAGTCCCATGACCTGTGGATGAAGAAACAAGGCTTGGCACAGAAGAGGAGGAGCCCATAGCATGGGTTTGGGGTGACCTTTGCTCAGGGTCTGTCTGCTGTAGTTGGAATAAGATCAGAGGGGATGAGGTTAGCAACAGGTGAGTGTGAGACAAAGGCGGTGCTGGGCATGCTTGCATGACTGAATTCATAAGCCATGCTCATTCCTGACAGTCACTAAAGTGCTCAGCACGTACTCTAAGCCCAGTTTTTCCTTTATACAACAAGGGTGGCCCTTTCAAGTTTGCAGCATTGTTCTGAGAGTCAGAGGTCCTGCAAAGTCCCTTCACAGGAGTTAAAATGACTAGTGTGTTATTCCACCTGACTGCTTGCCAGTTAGAAAAACATTATCTGGCTGGAGAGATGGCTCAGCGGTTAAGAGCACTGAGTGCTCTTCCAGAGGTCCTGAGTTCAATTCCCAGCAATCACATGGTGGGTCACAACCATCTGTAATGGGATCTGGTGCCCTCTTCTGGTGTGTCTGAAGACAGCGGCAGTGTACTCACATACATAAAATAAATGAATAAATAAATAAATCTTTAAAAAAAAAAAAAAGAAAGGAAAAACATTATCAACCATGATAAATAATCGGAGTATTTTAGACGTCAAATGGGAAGTCTGCTGTGGGATAGGCTAAAGACACTGGTCTCTCTGTATGAACTGTGAATCAGCTGTCTGCTGTTTACACTGCTCCCAGACAGCAAGAACCGTCTATGGACCCTTTCAGTCCATGTTAGAGTACTGTGAACAGTAATTGTATGCTACCGCCTTGGTTGACCCTGGCCACCCAGAGACTAGAATCATTCCAGGTCTTTTTTGTTCTCAAAGTGTTCACAGGCTGGTAAAGCTGAGCAAACAGAATTCAGGCAAGCAGTGCCAAAGCTGGGGGAAGCCCAGGGGATTAATAGAGCAACAGGAGTCCGGGGAGAAGGTAGAGTCCTCTATGGGTAGGAGGAGGCAGTTTCCCAAGCTTGGAGGAACTTATAAACCAGGCCCAGGCAGGAAGCAGGCCACAGCTAGCTCCCCATACTACCCCACTGTTGCTGAGTCCTGCTGTTTTCGAGGTGACTGTCAGACACCTAGGTGGTACAGCTGAGAGACCAACACCAGATAAACAGTGACAGGACTCCTTTTGTTCACAAGCTATCTGCTATGGAGTCTTCCCTGTTGGTTAAGTTTTCATGGCCAGAGAAAACAGGAATTGGTGACGTATTTTTTTTTTCCTCTTCTCAATCCTTTTTCATTTTTCTATTTGCATAGGAAAAACGAATAAACAAAGAGTAAAACAGTTCCGAACTCCTGAGAATTCGCCCTACTTCGCATGTCTCTTTAAGACCACCGAGAAGGGCGGGACGCAGCTCAGAGTTCCTCCGCGCTAGGGTGACACCGTTGCCTAAGGAGTCCTCGCTGGGTGACCGCTTTTGCTTTAAGAGAGGGGGCGGTGCTCTGCCCGGAGGAGGTGGAGAAATCCAACGCCCTCCCCCGGATCTCCGGCTTCCGGGACCAGGCTGACCAGCTACCAGTGCAGAGATCATCACAGCCCCCAACCATTCCTGGACAGCTGGACCCTCTCCCTGCGAGGTGAGGGCATCAGGGCTTCTGGGCCAGTTGGGGAATCTCCTACCCGCCCGGGCCTCTGCTGCTCGACCATTTCCCCCTCTAAACCCTGTTTGCGTTTCCCCGGGTCCCTGAGTGCAGGGTCCCTAACAGTCAAGCGCTACTAATTGCCTGGTTCTTCGCTAAGCGCCTTACATGTACTACCTTTTAGAATGGTCTAGACACCACAATGAACCCATTTTACAGATGAGGAGTCCTCGAGGAGCGCACACACATCAGAGAAGTAACAGAATCGGGACTCAAACCCAGGTCTGTCTGACCCCAGGGTCTAGGACCTTAAACCGGCTGCACTGGGATGCTTTCCCCATCACCTCTCCCAAATCCTAGGCTCTCCTTCCATTTTTCTTGCATCTCCAGGCTGCACCTGGCCCCTAAACATTCACGCGCCAGAGAGTGTCCTCTGCAGCCAATCCTTTTTGTTGATAAGGGCCCTCTTCTAACTCATATGGTCTTGAGCTCACCAGGTAGCCTAGGATAACCTAAAACTTCCTCAGTCTCCTGCCTCCATCTCCTAGGTGCTGGAATTGCAGGCATAAACCAGAATTTGCAGGCCCTGAGTATTGAACCCAGGACTTTGTGCACACTAGGCAAGCATTCAAATGTGCTACAACACCAGCCTTCTGTTCCATCAGTCTGCCCAGTGTTGCTCTGGATGGTTCTTCCCTGCATTGGGTGGATTCTGATGTCCTGATCACAGGCTGGGCTGGACACTCACTCAGAGAGAGGCCTGAGTGCTTCTGGACTTTCCTGTGTTTAGTTCTCACTCGTCACACACTCTATCCCCAGGTCAGTTTCCGTATTCTCCGGCTCACTCCTCCTCGTTAGTTAATTCAGTGAGACTGCTCAGCTCGACACATGCTCTCTCTTCCTGAGCTACATTGAGTAGCAAGTTGTATGACCTGTGATAGTTACATGAACGATCAGTCCCCGCTGAAAGAGTAGGCAGGCATTGTACAGGGGAGATTGCTCAGCAGGGAAAGGTGGCTGTCCCCAAGCGAGGTCAGAGTCCCATTCTGTGTCCCTCATGGTGGCAGGAAAGAACTGACTCCCATAGCCACAAAAGATAAAGAAATGTAGGAATCATTTGTAATTTCTGAGACAGGGTCTTACTGTGTAGAGCAGGCTAGCCTTAAACTCATAGAGATCTGCCTGCCTCGGCCTCCCCAGTGTTGGGGTTAAAGGCACAAGCCACCACCACAGCTGGCTCTAAACATTCTTTTACTATGAATTCTTTTTGCAGATTGTCCCATTTTCCTAAGTTGATTTATTCCTTTGTTTTAGACCCCCAGACATTTTCTTCCTCACCCCTGGGAGAAGAGCTGGCTGAATGGCAGCTGTGGATGACTTGCAGTTTGAAGGTATGGCAGGAGGGGCCCACCTTTATCTTGTGATCACAGCTTCCTCTGCCACAGCAGTGGATTTCATTACTGACACAGACCTTAAAGGATTCTATTAACAACATCCTGGTAAGAGGCTGTTGGACACTCCCAGGCTTTTCTAGTTTGCTTATTTTTCTCACAGAACTCTTCCAATGGGCAGCAGGCACATAAACTCAGAATTAGCAGTTGCCTCGTGTTTTCTTTTTCTTTTCTTTTTTTTTTTTTTAAAGATTTATTTGTTTTTACTTATATGAGTACACTGTCACTGTCTTCAGACACACCAGAAGAGGGCATCCGATCCCATTATAGATGGTTGTGAGCCACCATGTGGGTGCTGGGAATTGAACTCAGGACCTTTGGAAAACTCTGACCTAGGGCTGGGGAGATGACTCAGTGGATAAGAGTGTCTACCTCAGTAAATAACGTGGAGAGTATGGAGGAAGATGCCTGATGTCAATCTTAGCCTCTCTTTGTACATATGCAAGCATGCACGTGCAGATGATTATACACTTTACATATACACATGCACAGGCACATGCATAAACACACACACACACACACAAAGGTGACTTACTGGCCACACTGATTAGTGGCCATCTTAAGACTGGAGCCCCATACCCTTACTTTCCTTTCTTTTGTTCTCTCTCTGCTCATTTATTTACTTATTTTTCAGGTAGCAATTCAGAAAGTAATTGGTTCACCATGGCGTCTTCATATGTATATGTCATAGCGTGTTCTTCCCCATAGCCCCTCCACTGAAAGCTTTGTCTACACTGTCACCTCTTGTGTACTTCAAAACTCCTACAGCATAGAAGTCATTGTTTCTATACTGTCACCAGTAGACAAAGCAGGTTCTAGAATTGTTTGTTAGATGTGAGCACACCCAAGAACAGGACCTGGTACCCTCTCAGCTGAGGGAAGTGTTTGTTTTGTGAGGGAGTGGTCATCACCGGCATGAATCTCTCTGCTCAAAGAAGCACACCAGGATGTTCCTAGCCCTACTCTTTGTGCGATTCTTATTCCGTTATTTCCACTTTGCTTTTTGGTCCCCGTGGTGTCTATGGTAATGAGGACTTGCCTGAATCAGAGATTTTCCAATGGATTGGGAACCCTACTAAAGACAATTTAGATGATCCCCCTGGTTCCCCTCCTCGCTGTGCCTTGTGCCCAGGTGGATCTTGAGTCAAACCCTCCTGCTTTAGCCTCCCTGGTGCTGAGATTATTTCCAAAGCCTCTTGCTGCGTGTCATAGATAAGGTTCATGGCAGGGCTGAGGACTGGGAGCCAGGTCCTTAGGCGTGCTGGGCGTGTGCTCTACACGCGCCTCCCCTCCCCCAGCTGCATTTCCAGCACCAGAGCTTTTGGTGAAAAGCATCCAGCACCAGTGGGGGAGGGGTTCCAGGCCTTTATGCTTTGCTTCATTTCAGAATTCGGTGATGGAGCCACACTGCTAGCAGCAAACCCAGATGCTACCACGATAAACATCGAGGACCCCAGTATATCTTTCAAACACCAGCCCAGACCTCCTGGGAGCTTGGGGAGAGAAGAGGATGAGGAGCTGCTGGGAACCAATGACTCTGATGAGACCGAGGTTTGAGCTAACCTTCCAGTTTCTGTCCTTTTACTTTTCTCAGAGCTTAGCGTCCATGCACTTACTCATTTGGTACATGCCTGGTACAGTGCCAGGCAGTGGTGACACCAAGGAATATGACCCTTGACCTCACAGATCATCGCCCATGAGAAACACTTGTGGGTGTGTGGGACTGGGAAGCAGAGGGGAGGTCAGGGTGGGCTTCCTCGTGTGAGTGAGTGATGCCTGGCTAAGTTTGCTGAGAGGGAAAGAGAGCCTGGGGGAGGAGATCGACAAGGTTGAGGGAGGCAGAGGGAAGGATCTCAGTAAAGTTATGGAGATGTGGTGGGGACAGCTTCACCTCCTCCTGCACTGCAGCAAAGGGTCAGGGAAGGCAGCAGGTAAGGCTCTGGGTGGGCCAGGACCTAGAGAGTTCACTTAGCTCTCTTGCATTCTGAAAAGCATCAGGAGCCAGTGAAAGGTTTAAGCCATGTAACTAGGTAAGTTCAAACATTATTTAGATTTGGTGGCCTTAAATATAAGGTGGGGGAAGACAGACTAGAGGCCAGAAGGCCAGACAGCACCAAGCAAAATGGTCTTGATTCGAAGCAATGGGAGTGGACTCAGTAGGACTTGAAGGACAAGGTAGGAGCGCCACAGGGAGACATGGAGGCCTCCATCTGATTGGGTGGCATATACACCAAGTGGGTCTTTGTGACCGTGGGCACAGGGTTAGGATGTGTGTGGGGAGGACTCTTCAGTATTCCACACACTGAATTATGTCCACAGCCCTTGAGAGGAGCCCTCGCTCAGTGTGTGGTAGCAGTGGCTTCACCGTGCAGCTCTTTGGCACCATCGTCAGCTACGTGGGTCTTTTGTCACAAGTAGGATAGGAATCAGACACTGATTCATCCTGCAGTGAAGGGAAAGTGAGTCTCTTACAGAAAACACATCCAGAAGCCTGCAGAGCACTGGGGTGAGAGAAGTGGGCAGCAGGCTCCCCTACAGGGAGCAGCCAGGAGCAAGGGGCTACATCTTATCCAGAGGAAACGGATTTGAATGTATGTGTTCTCTAGGAAAGGACAGAAACCCAGACTCTGTTCCTGGCTCAGCACTTGCGTGGCTGTGCAGTACAGCACCTGCTGACAAGGCTCTTCAGATGCTTTACTATAGCCATGTGACAAAGCTCCCGGAGGCCTGCATGGTTGCCTGCACCTGAAGTCAAGGCACTCCAGAGGGCAAGGCAGGATGATTGAGAGTTCAAGACCGGCTTGGACTACATAGTGAGACTCCCTCTCAAGTAAACAAAACTGACAAAGTCTAAGGACAGTACTGACCTTGGTCAGAATGAACATTGTGTGAGAAGTGACTAGTCTTAACCAGTTTGCCCACAGCTTCCTGGTCTTGTTTTCATTTTCTTGCCTGTAGGCCACTTGCATTTCTCTGCCTAGCCTCTCTTCTTTAAGGTTTCTGAGGCCCAGAGGCAGACCTTGGCCTTTTGTCTCTCTGTTGCAATTGCCTGGACCCAGCACTTGAATGTTAACTTTAGGTGGGATACTTGTAACCTAGCAACACAAACCTGGCTAAAATGTTTACAGAGGCAAGGACTGAAGATGAGTTACTAACAAAATGATAGCCATTAGAGGACCAGCCTAAGGTAGGAGCCAAGACAGAGGAACAGGGCAGTTTTCACTGCTGACCAAGAGGCCCTTGGGTATATGAAATAGTACCTTAAAGAACAAAGTGGGCTGGAGAGAAATGACTTAGCCCTGAAGGCCTGCGTGGTGGTTTGAATACACATGGCCCATGGGGAGTGTACTGTTAGGGGGTGTGGCCTTGTTGGAGGAAGTGTGTCACTATAGGGGTGGGCTTTGAAGCTCCACCCAGTTTGGAAGAGTCGTTCTTCTCCTGGTTTCCCTTTGGAACAAGATGTAAAACTCTCAGCTCCTCCAGTACCATGCTTGCCTGGAGGCCGCCATGCTTTCTGCCATGCTGATAATGAACTGAACCTCTGAATCTGTAAGCCAGCCCCTATTAAATGTTTTTCATAAGAGTTGCCTTGGTCATGGTGTCTCTTTACAGCAATGGAAACCCTAACTAAGACAGAAGTTGGTACCAGGGACTGGGGTATGGCTGTGATAGGCCTGACCAGGTTTTTGTTTGGAAGAATGTGGATTTTGGGACTTTGGATTTGAACAGCAGTGGTATGCTTTAAGTGGGGCTTAATGTGCTGTCCTAGTAGGAATATGGAAGACGTTGTTACTGAGTATGATTTGAACTGTACAGACCTGGCCCAGGAGGCTTCAGAGAAGAAGAATTTTAGTTTGTGGTCAAGAGATTGTTATTGTGGTATTTTGGTGAAGAATGTAGGCTGCTTTTTGCCCTTGTCCTAAGAGTCTGTCTGAGGCTAAGGTGAAGAGAGTCAAATTAATTGCTTTGAAAAAGGAGATCTCAAAAGAACCCAGTTTAGACTGTGCTATGGTTTACCCTCACAAAGAGTGTGTAGCAAGGAAAAAAATAGGAAAAGTACAAAGTAGAGGGGGGCAGGAGGTACAGTGGAATCCAGGAGATGACAGATTAGGTGGCGACTGTGGGGCAGGATCCCACCCAGATAAGCTTATTGTCTATGCATTTGTTGTTGTTAGAACATGTTAGGTGTTATTATTACTTGGTTCTTGTTCTCATTTGGACTTTTAATCTGAAATGAACTACAGTCCAGAAACGGATGGCACACACTTTTGATCTAGATCTTGAGGAACAGTGGCTATGAAAAGCTTAGGCCCAGGCATTGTGGCACACATCTTTAATCCCAGTAATCAGAGGCAAGCAGATCTCTGAGTTCAATTCCAGCCTGGTACAGAGCAAGTTCCAGGTGAAGGAAAGCTTAAATCCAGGGATGGTGGTACACGCCTTTAATCCCAGCAGTCAGGAGGCAGAGCGATACAGATCTCTGAGTTCAAGGTCAATCTACAGGGCAAGTTCCAGGACAGCCAAGCTTAGGCAGCGAAGGAGTTGGAAAACAGAAAGCTGGTAATAATATACTAGAACAAGGGGGCCATGTTCTAGCTCCAGCAAGCAGCAGAACTCAGCAGCTTTGGCCATGTGGGTCTGGCTTTAGAGTCAAGAATAGAAGGGGCGACTGGGATAATTGATGTTAGTTAGCTGGAGCTAAAAATTAACAGTGATTAAGAAGGAAGCATCGGGCTGGAGAGATGGCTCAGTCGTTAAGAGCACTGACTGCTGTTCTGGAGGTCCCAAGTTCAATTCCCAGCAACCACATGGTGACTCACAGCCATCTGGACTGGGATCTGATGCCATCTTCTGGTGTGTCTGAAGAGAGGGACAGTGTACTCACAGACATAAAATAAATAAATCTTTAAAAAAAAAAAAAAAAAAGAAGAGCAGCATCAGGTAAAATCTTCTGGGAAGTGTTTGCTGAGAGCACAAAGAAGCTGCTTCAGCTGGACTCGGTAATGTGTAAGAGTCACCTAAGTGGTACTGGTTTTAAAGGCATGAAAAGGTCATAGAGAGCAGCTGAGGCTTGACACTGAGACCATGGAAGGCCATTGTGCAGCCTCACTTGCAGTTGATAGCCCAGGAGTAAAGGGGTCATGCAAAGAAGTTGAGGCTTGGCACCATGAAGAGAGCCTATGAGAGGCTGTTGTTGAAGCCAATAGCAGAAGAAGACAATTGCAGCGGAAGACCCCAGTGAATTGAAGATGCCCATACCATGGGATGATCACAAAGAACAGCCATCAGTAGTGGAGTGGAGTCAACCAGAGCCTAGAGTGCTGCAGAGGGCAGAGTTGGAGTTGTGACCTAAGCCCTGTGGAGGAGCCCAGAAGATCATGTATGGATCCCAGACATTGGAACAAGAAGGTGTGAAGTTAAAGACCCCAAGGTGTTAGAGATGTCAGAGCTGTGGGATACTTGCTGAGGAAAGCTGCTAACAAGGAGTGGAACCAGCCAGAGAGAAGGAAGCTTGTTGCTGTCAACACAGATGAAGGGAGGTGGAGATGAAGAGAGTTTTGTCATCACACATGGAGATGCTGAGTTTGAAGTTCACCCAGCTGGTTTTTGGTCTTGTTATGGTCCAGTTTTCCCCCACTTTGGCATTTTGAATGGTAATCTAAGCCCTGTGATGGTGGAGGGATGCGATCTGCTTTTTCATTTTGATTTCGTAGGGGATTACAGTTAAGAGATTGCTTGAATCTCAGTAGAGACTTTGAACTTTGGGCTTTTCACATTGCTGAGACCGTTATAGACTCTGGGGACTTTTGAAATTAGACTAAATATATTTTGCATTATGCTATGGCTAGTTATGGCCCCCATACACTCAGGTGTTTGAACAAGCCTATGGAGGCCAGGGAGTGGAATGTGATGGTTTGAATAGTTTTGGCCTATAGGGAGTGGTTCTGTTAGGGGGTTTGGCCGTGTTGGAGGAAGTGCGTCACTGTGGGGGTGGGCTTTGAAGCTTTGCCCAGTGCAGAATAGTCAGTCTTCTGTTTGCCTTTGGAGCCAAATGTGTAACACGCAGCTCCTCCAGCACCATGCCTACCTGCTGCTGCCATGCATTCTGCCGTGATGATAATGGACTGAACCTCAGAGCCAGTAAGCCAGCCCCAATTAAATGTTGTCCTTCGTAAGAGTTGCCTTGGTCATGGTGTCTCTTTACAGCAATGCAAACCCTAGCTAAGACAGGGTCACAACAGAAAATATAACAACCAAGTGGGCTGGAGAAGGATGGCTCAGCGGTTAAGAGCACTTGCTGCTCTGCAAGAGAACTAGAGTTCCATTGACGTATCAGGGGACCCACAACTGCCTATAACTACAGCTGAGGGATCCAACACCTTCTGGTCTCTGTTGGTACCTGCAGGCATGTGTAGGCACACACAGATACATACACATAAGTAAAGTGAAACTTTAAAAATCTAAAAAGTAAAAAAAGAAAAAAGGAACCAGATAATTTAGTCTTAAGGCAGAGCACAGAAAGGAATTCAGCTGGACAGAAAGCCAAATGAAGACTTTTGTGCTTCTTGCAACCTGTGACCATCGACCATCAAATAGCAAGGCATATAAGAATAACTTTTTTTTTTTTTTTTTTTTTTTTAAGATTTATTTATTATATGTAAGTACACTGTAGCTATCCTCACACACACCAGAAGAGGGCATCAGATTCTATCATAGATGGTTGTGAACCACCATGTGGTTGCTGGGATTTGAACTCAGGACCTCTGGAAGAGCAGTCAGTGCTCTTTACCACTGAGCCATCTCTCCAACCCATAAGAATAACTTCTATTATGGGACCAGACCCAAAGATTTGGACCATGAACCATACTCTATAGACTTAAAGACCTTTGTAGTTATTGGCTCCAGATAATTAAAATATAGGCCTGAAGGAGACACAGAAAGTTATCTTATATATTTGAAAATATTTTTATCAAAGTAACACTGGCAGTTGGCTAAAAAGAGCTGGTAGTAGTCCATCTGTGGAACTGGAGGTCTGAACATTTCATGGCTGTAGATTAAAGCCACAGAGGGGTGACCAGAGCCTGCTGGGATCAGCCAGCTTTTCTCATGACCACTGTGACCACTGGTGTCCTTTTTGAGCAGATCCTGCAATAAACAGCTGACATCACTCTGAGCCCATTTCGTTTTATAACCCTGGTTGGCCTGGAACCCTCTCTGTAACCCAGACTGGCCTGCAACTTGAAGATCTGTCTGCCTCTGCCTCCCCAGTCCTGGGATTAAAAGGTGTGAGCTTCCATGAGTGAGAACAAAACAGGAACAACATCCACTGTATGTTAATGGGAGACCTAAACAGGAAAAATGTACCTTGCAGGTTAAGGGTTCTGCTTGCAGTTAAGACACTTGAGTAAGTGCCTGTTGTTTTGTGGTAAGTCCTGGGAAGTTAAGGTTTCTATTTGAAATTAATAAGTTCTTGTTTCTTAGAGCTGATGTAAACTACTGACAACCCATTCCCATGATGCATAGTGCTACCCTCCTTCCTTCCTTTACATTGTATCTTCCTAACAATGGATAACAGCCAACACTCTCTCCTCTGAACACCTTCTCCCTCCTATAAAAGGGACTTTAAGAGGCCAGCAGGGGCTGCTGTCTCATTTGTGACTTAGGGTGAGACAGCTGGCTGGCCAGGCCTGGATGCACCCCACAATACAGCTTGATTTAATTGGACAACCGTGGGTTGTGATCTCAGGTTTGACACATGGCCTCAATCAGTCCCCATTAGATTGTTTTTCTCACTGATTTAAAATGTTGCTAAGTTTTGCATTCTTTGACTGTGCCTTCCTGTGCCTCAGCCTGAGAAGGTGACCCACAATGCCCTTTTCCTCTCTAATGTTAAGGTTGGTTGAGGCTCCTCGGGGTTGGGAGAAGCTCCTTGGCTCCTTTAATCTTTGTCTTTTGCTGTTCTGCTAGGATGTATTCAGAGTCTCATGGCCACATGGCTTTCCTTGGAAACATGGGGGATATTCCTTTTCCAGTGACTCTCACTGTAGAATGCGTCCTGGTTAAAGGGCAACCTCAAGTAGCTACAACATCCCTGACCAAGAGGGCTGGTGACTTACTGGGGTTGCAGACTACTTTTAGAGGGATCCCCTCATCCTCTGGATGTTGACTGACCATAGAGGCCAAGCACTGAATAATGGTTTTTAAAAGCGATCCTTCTGTCTTTGCTGCAGCTTCCAAGCTTTGGTTGTTGAGTACATGTGGGCCACTTCTTCCGGTTGTGAAAGGGGACTAGTGGGTTCTCATTTTAATTTTTGTAATTTCTATGGACATGGGGGACGCCTTGAGATATAAAGAGAAACCAGATAGCAGCTCCATTTAAGACTGTAAAATCTTTGGCACAGAGTTATAACCCTTTGGATAGAATTTGGCTCGGTTTGGTTTGCTTTTTGCGGCAGACCTTGCTTTGTGGGCGTGATTAGTCTGGAACTCACTGTGCCGACCACGCTGGCTTTGGATTTGCTGTGATCCTCCTGAGTGATGGTAACGTGTATGTCTCTACCCATTGGGACAGAATTTTAACTGGGCTTAATTTTGATCACTTTGGGACCATTGTAACACAGAACAGGGTAAGAAGTGGAGCCTTGGGCCAGCCAAGATAGGTCTCTAAGAGGAGTCTTAAGGTCATCATTTAATTAAGATCCTAACATTATTATTATTACAGTGTGTGTGTGTGTGTGTGTGTGTGTGTGTGTGTGTCTGTGTGTGTGTGTGTGTGTGTGTGCGCGTGTGTGTGCGCGCGCACTTGAGACAGGGTTTCTCTATGTAGCCCTGGATGTCCTAGAACTTGCTCTGTAAACCAGGCTGGCCACAAATTCAGAGATTTGCCTGCCTCTGTCTCCTGAGAGATTGGATTAAGGCCCTCATTTTTATTTATTTATTTATTTATTTATTTATTTATTTATTTATTTATTTATTTATTTTACTCCAGGACTATCAGTATGGCTCCATAAGCCAGGTAACCTGAGTGTAATCCCTCGAATCCATGTAGAGTTGGAAGGAAAGGAGAAAAGCAACTCCACAAAGTTGTCCTCTGACCTCCATACACACCCATGCACAAAGTAAATGCATAAATATAAAAGGCTTTTGTTTTAAGACAGTGTTTCCCGTCTCTCAGGTGGACTTTGAACTCACTGTGTAGTGGGGCTGTCTTCAAACTTCTGATCCTCCTGCCTCTACTGTCATGTTTTAGAATTACAAGCATGTGTCACCATGTCTGGCCCTATAATTATGAGTTTACTTATATCAAATTATGAAATATCAAATGACATAAATAATTACTCATTGCACAGGTGGGTATGGCGGGGCATATTGTAACCCAGCACTCCCAACACTAAGAAGGTATAGGCTGGAGAATCTAAAGTTCAAGGTCAGCCTGGGCTATATACCAAGACTCTGTCTCAAACTACAAACAAAAGTAAAAATTAAAAAATGAAACCAAAAGCAAGGAGAATACCTGTTACACTTTGCTGTTTACAGACGTGCTTCCCAGGTGACTAAAGTGCAAGTGGCATTATCAGAACGCCACTTCCTTCCAGGAGTGTCAAGTGTTTGGGCAGGGCTACTTATCTTCACCCGAGGATGATTGTCACTGAACAATTAAGAGGACGCAGACGGGAGCCCGAGCCAGCACCTCTAACTTCCGGTTTGGAGGACACCTGCTTGATAACATGCACCCTTAAGCTTTGCGTGTTAGAAGCTTTGCACACCGGGGTCCATATGGATATTAAATAAACAAAGAAGGCAGAGTTAGTTGGCTTCTAGACTTTCACCTCCTGAGTGCTGGGATTATAGGTGTGTGGGACCAAGCCTGGCTCGTGTTTACTTTTGATTTTTTGTCTTTTGTTTTTGAGGCCCAGCTTGAACTCACAGCGATCCTTGTGACACCTCCATCTCATGATTATAGGCATGAACCATATAAATAATACCTGGCTTCAATTTTTACATTTGAAGTAAACTTTAGACTCTGCCTTGGCAGGGCGTTAGGTCCATATATATTAACTGCATTACTCCCCGTCCCCAGAAGAATCAAAGAGTAGCTTTAGACTTTTGAGAAGTTCTGGAGGCATCAACAGCAACCACAGGGGCTAGAGAGATGGCTCAGTGGTTAAGAGCACTGGCTGCTCTTCCAGGGGTCCTGAGTTCAATTCCCAGCAACCGCATGGTGGCTCATGAACATATATAATGGGATCTGTGTCCTCTTCTGACATGCAGGTTTACATGCAGACAGAGCACTTGTGTATAAATAAATTAGACAAACAAACAATGACCACAGATTGTCTGCCTGATGCCCAAGGATATACAAGAGGGAAGCACTTATTGTTAATGCAGTAAATGCAAATGCAAGTCAGATTTTTTCTAAGTAGAACTTTACTAGCCTTTGTCTTAAGCTTGTTCTCTCTCTCTCTCTCTCTCTCTCTCTCTCTCTCTCTCTCTCTCTGTGTGTGTGTGTGTGTGTGTGTGTGTGTTCTCGAGGCAGGGTTTCTCTGTGTAGCTGTGGCTGTTGTTCTGGAACTCACTTTGTAGCTCAGGCTGGCCTTGAACTCAGGAATCTGCCTGCCTCTGCCTCCTGTGTGCTGGGATCAAAGGCATGTGCCACCACTGTCCGGTGAGCTGTTCTTACTTTTAATTTCTGTCAGAAGATCTGGAGTCTTCCTCATCTCTGCGGCTGTTCTCCACCCACGGAGACCTCCCCTCTGCTTCGGTTCCGTTCCACCAGCGTGTTGCTGTTCCTGCAGTCTGGCAGTATTTTCCTGGTTCACGATGGTTTATTTCCTCCTATCAGAGGAGAAATGGAGGCACACCGGGCACTTAGGAGTTCTTGGGCAGATGGGCCCCAAATAGAAACAAACACGTTAGAGCACAAGATCCAGAGCAGACTTGAATGGCGGGCCTGATGAAGATTATCCTCTGTCTGAAATTCGTCTGATTACTTTCTTTCTGAATTACTGAATACAGATGCAGAGGTGCATTGCCCATGCTATACGTCAGAGCCCGGATTAATGTGAATTGTAGAAGCAAGAATACCTGTAGATTACCTTGTGTATTTTGAACCTACCTACCTCAATTTTTGCGTATGTGCTCATATATATGCATATATTCTCTTAAATAGTCTATACCAACCTAAAACAATAGTTGCTCAAACTTAACCAGATTTTAGCATTACCTTGTTTATCTGTGTGTGGGTGTGCATGGGCCATGGTGCATGTAGAGGTCAGCAGACAGCCTGTGGGAGTCAGTTCTCTTTTTCAACCATGTGGGTTCCTGGGATCAAATTCGGGTCATCAGGCTTTGTGCTTGCTGATTGCACTGTCTTCTGACCCTAAAATGTTTATTTTAAAGGTTTCAGGACAAAGAGTTAAGTAAATATTGACTGTGTGCTAAGAATAAAATCCCTAGTAATTGGGAATGTTCCCTCCCCCCATCAGAAAACACAAGCATCTTTTAAAGTACAGAATCATCCTGTAGCCAATTTTGTGTAACTGTTATTGGGTAGAGCAATAGTTTAAGAAAATCTGTTTCCGAGGTCCTGAGTTCAATTCCCAGCAACCACATGTAATGGCTCACAACCATCTGTAATGGGATCTGGCACCCTCTTCTGGTAGCTTCTTTGAGGACAGCTACAGCGTACTCATAAATAAATCTTAAAAAAAAAAAAATCTGTTTCTTTTTAAAAAAAAATTTATTTTATCTTATGTGCATGGTGTTTTGCTTGCGTGTGTCTATGTACCATGTGACTTCAGTGCCTGAGGAGGCCAGAAGAGGGCACAGGATCCCTGGTACTAGAATTCTAGGCAGTGAGCCACCATGGGAATGCTGGGAATTGAAACCAGGTCCTCTGAGCCATCTCTCTAGCTCCTAAGATCTGTTTATTTAAACATGCAGGATGCATTTTAGTTTTCCATCAGTGTATTACATTTTCACCTTAGGAAATTGTTTCAACAACCTTTAATTCTTTTAAAATTACTGTCAGGTATATGGGTGTTTTTTTGCATGTATGAACCTGTTGTCTGAGAAGGCCAGGATAGAGTGTCAGATTTCTTGGGACTGGAGTTATAAACCACTATGTGGGTGCTGGGAATCGAACAGGAATCTAGTGCCTGTTGAGTCATCTCTTAAGCTGGAAATAATCTAACTAGAGTTAACTTGATCACAAGCATAAACTGTTTTTATACAGCTGCCCACATACGGTCTTTGTCTTTACTCTTCATTCTGTTTTGGGGATAATCCTTTACTTTAGGGTACAGCCTAATTTTTTCATACAAAATCCTTTCTTACCCTAAATATTCTCTTTCCTGTTAACTAAGGTGAGATGAGTTTATTGTTCCGTCTTGTTTAATTTTTGTGTATCTGTGTGTTTTATGTACACTTATGTGCGAGTGTCTGTGGAGGACATTGGATCCCCTGAGGCCATTGTAAGTTACTTGACAGGGTGCTGGGAACCCAACTCTGTCTTCTGCAAGAGCAACAAGTGCTCTTAACTACTGAGTTACCTCTCGCACCCTGCTTGTTTCTTCCTTTATTGCAGACAGGGATTCACACAGCCCAGGCTAACCTCACATTTATCATGTAGCCAAAGATGGCCTTGACCTGCCGATCTTCCCACCTTCTCCTGGGACTAGAGTGCTGGGATTACACAACAATGAGACTACAGACATGTTGCTACATCTAAATATGTACTTTAAAAGGTATAACAGCTAGTAGGAACAAGATACCACATCTCCATTTTAGGCTGGGGAGATGGCCCATTGTTAAAGTGCTTGCCAGGAAGGCATGAGGGAGAGCACATAAAGAGTGGGTGTGTGGGGTTGGGGATTTAGCTCAGCGGTAGAGCGCTTGCCTAGCAAGCGCAAGGCCCTGGGTTCGGTCCCCAGCTCTGAAAAAAAGAAAAAAAAAAAAAGAGCTGGGTGTGGTGGTGCTCCTATAATCCCAGCACTCAGGAGATGGGGAGCGCTGGGGCTTGATGGCCAGCCCGTGTGACCACTCCACCCACTCCAGTGTCATTGAGAGACCTTGTCTCCCAAAACATGGTTGAAGGGGCTAGGGAGGCGATGGTGTTTATCACAGCAATAGAACCCTAAGTAAGACATGTGGGCTCTTTAAGACATGTCATGATCTTAGATCCTCGAAGGAACAGGCAATTTTGCAGAGCTAATGGTATAGAAATGCCAGCATAATGTAGGAAAGGACAATAATAGTCACCTTAGTTGGCAGTGGCAAGTGGTCTTGTGTCTTGGCTGTTTGAGCGGACATGTGACAGCCCACTGTAATTCTGTCAGTCACCAACCACTATTCTGTTTCCCTCTGTTTTCCCTTATGCCCATCTGGCCTCCTCAGTTGTACAGAATAGCACGTTCCGTGTTCTGTTCAGTCTAACGCTCTGAGGTAGAGAACTTGCTATCTGTTCTTCTCAGCCTGAGGACTAGCAATGCTAACTCTTCCCCTCCTTTCTGATGCTTGTTTCTGTGTCAGGCTAGAGGCAGGCCGTGACGATCCCCCTTAGTCATTGAGTATCATTTTTGCATTTTTGTTGTCTCAAGAAATTGGGAAGTCGGGGGCTGGAGAGCACTGGCTGTTCTTCCAGAGTTCAATTCCTAGCACCCACATGGCAGCTCACAACCATCTATAATCGTAGTCCCATGGGACCTGAAGCCCTCTTCCGGTATGCAGACATATATGCAGACATATATGCAGACAAACTACCCATGTGTATAAGCAAATAATTAAAAGAAAAAGAAGAAATTAGGAAGTCTGGAGCTCACCGTGTTTCATTTCCTCTCTGACAGTTACTTGCCGGTCAGAAGAAAAGCTCTCCCTTCTGGACATTCGAGTACTATCAGACATTCTTTGATGTGGACACTTACCAGGTCTGTGAACTAGCTTTAGCTCTTATCTTCATAGCGGGGACTTGTTTCTGCTGAGATGCAGGAGCCAGCCATCATCTGAGAGCCTTGTAGGTCTTCCGCAAACACCAAGGCTTGCGGTGTGTAAAACACCCTTGCAAAAGCTCAACCAACCTTGAGTTTTGAGGTAGTTGAACAGGTTAAACCCTAAGGAAACGTAAACCCTGAGTAGAACTCCTGCTGTGCTATCTTGCAGGTCTTTGACAGAATAAAAGGGTCTCTGCTGCCGGTTCCTGGAAAGAACTTCGTGAGGCTGTACATCCGCAGTAACCCCGACCTCTATGGTATGTGCCGTGCGTGAAGTTCAGTAAATGTGGGGGTTGCCTGGGACATTAGAGGATTGCACTGCCCGTGGCGTGTCCAACGCTTTGACGACTCCCTGAGACTTAGGAACAAGCTTTGCAAAGAATTTAGAGGACAATGCCGTTCCTTGTTGCCTCAGCGCTGCGGCCGCTATTCCTGCAGCTGCAATTACTACATCCTTTAAAGGGCTTTAGGTGGCTTCAGTGTGGGCTTGACTCACGCAGATAAGCATTTCTGTGTGGGGGTGGTTTTCCTCCATGGAGGATTTGGTGGCGTAGGGTGGAGAAGGGTTGTTTGTTTGCTGTTTGACTATACTCCATAGTCCTGGGCATTTGAATACTTGGTCCCTGGTTTGTGGCATTGTCTGGGTAGGATTAGGAGGTGGGGCCTTGCTGGAGGACGTGTGTGTGTGTGTGTGTGTGTGTGTGTGTGTGTGTGTGTGTGTGTGTGTGTATAGACGCAGGTTTGAAGGTTTCTGCTCGCTGCTTGTGCTTCAGGTTGTGAGCTGTCAGCTGTTCTGCTGCCCGGTCTGCCTGTGCCACACTAAACCACACTGCGATGGTGATGGCTCATAAGCTCCCAACGAGCCGTCTACGGGCTGCTTTGGTCTTGGTCCTTTTATCACAATAATAGAAAAGTAACTAACCCGGTTCTCTTCCACGTTGTCACTGATGCAGTGGGTTCCTCCTCAGCTGTCAGGGTGTGTGGGGTACTGGCTCCTCAGGACTGGCTAAAGAATGCGTGCAGCCCCTGACTCCCTTGCTGTCTGAGGAAAACACAGGCCCACCCAGAGCTCCTGAGGGAGTTCTGCACACCACGGCCTTTGTATTTGAGGGCAGATGAGGCAAGGAGGCTGCGCGGCTCTTTGCATGGTCTCCCTGTGCTCGGCTGCCCATTCTGAGGGAGCCCCTCTCCTTCAGTTAATCTTTCCTGGAAATGTGCTCACAGTCACCCAGAGCTGCCTTCCAAAACCCATAACACTTTAAAGGAAAGCATTTTTTCCCCTCTGAGACAGGTTTCTCTGTTAGCTCTGGTTAACCTGGAACTCACAGAGGTCCACCTGCCTCTGCCTCCAGAGTGCTGGGGTTAAAGGCCTGTGCCACCTCTGCCTGCCTTTGTGTTGATCATTTCTGGCAGGACTCACTGGAACAGAGGGGAGCTCTCTGGAGACAGGTACAGAGCTGGGACACAGAGAGGGAGGGAAGCTTGCTTGTTTTTTTCCTGTATTCTCTTTGAACTTGGAACTGTTATTTTCTTTTCTGTGCAATAGGGGCAGGCTTTCTGGCCTGGAACTCACTATGTAGACCAAGTTGGTCTCAAACTTGTAGCAATCCTCCTGCCTCTGCCTCCTGACTGCTGAGATTACAGGCATGGACTGTATCCAGCTGTTGGATTACTTTCTAATTAGAAAGAGAAAAGAGAACGGCTCCCAGCACGTGATCACATGGGTGGCCCTGGTTAAACTCGAAACTTGGTGTAAAAGAAAACAAAAAGACACAACTGTGAGTGATTTTTAGGAAAGAAGGGGTAGATGGGTAATAAGGAGATGGGAGAGGGTGGGGCATGAGAGTGGTCACTGTACATTATACATGTATACATACAACATTAAACATGAGGTTTGTCCAAAAAGAAGAAACAGCATTTAGCTGTCTCTCCACCTCTGAGTGTCTCAGACATACATAAATGCACACACAGGTGCTCACACAATGATGGCGATTAAGTATGTTATAGACTTGTTTCTTAAGATTTCTTTCACACACATTCACACACACACACACACACACACACACACACACACGCACACACCACACCACACATGGGATGTGTTTTACCTGCATGCATGTGCGCACCACATGCATACTTGGTCCTGCAGAAGTCAGAAGAGGGCATCATAATTCCATAAGTCCCCTGGGTCTGGAATTATGGACAGTTGTGTGGGTTCTGGGAATCGAACCTGGGTCCTCTGGAAGAACACTCAGTGCTCTTAACCTGCGAGCCATTTCTCTAGCCCCCCAAGTCAGCCGTTGCCTGACATTCTTGCACTGCTCTCCATTTATAATGCAGAAGGACCTGACTGACTCACCTGTGTGTCCTCTGATGTCATAAAAAATGCTGGCATGTTTTTGTGGTCCTTTACTGAGGGACCTCTCCCTTCACTCAGGTGGAGACTGTTTCCCCATTGGATTCTGATTACCCCAGCTTCTCAGACATCTAATTGCTGAGTTGGGCGCCAACCTCTCAAAAATGAACATCCCGTTAAGTAAGTAAGTGTTGATTGCA
>NC_046154.1:47450661-47460661 GCF_011064425.1 Rattus rattus | reverse complement strand
TTTTGCTAGGGAGGAAAAACGTGTTCTTCCAAGGGGGTAGTTGGATTTTATTTGATCCAAAAGCTAAGTGTATTTAGACACTTTTAGTATGGCTCTCTGAAGTATTTCAGTTACATAAATCAGTTGTTTCTATTAGAAGTTTTTAGTCACCAAGTCCATTATAAAACCATGTGGGAGACACTAGTCACTACCACAAAGACACATGCTAAGGGTTCATTAGATCAGCAAACGTTCATAAAGCACCTACTGTGTGCCGGGCCCAGGAAGTGTGTGAAGCACCCTGAGCTTGCTAAAGGCTTGATGGGGATGGAACTGACCTGTCATCCGCAGTGTCCATCGCGGCGACTGTCATCTACGCCTACGCCTGGCTGGTCCCCCTGGCCCTCTGGGGCTTCCTCCTGTGGAGAAACAGCAAAGTGATGAACATCGTTTCCTATTCATTTCTGGAGATCGTGTGTGTCTACGGCTACTCGCTCTTCATTTATATCCCCACAGCAGTAAGTACCACACGGACGGACGAGCAGGCAGAGCCTTGCTGTTTTGGGTAGAAAATGAGAAAATTCAACAAAGTATTCCACAGGGCCCTGTTATTTCCAGCCTAACGCTCCTACGCCCCTAGAGGTTCCTTTTGAATTTAAATGAATGGGTGCTAGGAAGGCAAGGGCTTTGGCTGTGTCAGGATCCCTTGGCTAGGCCAGCATCCCTCTGCCTGCAGTTGGAGTGCTCTGCAAAGTCATGTGTCAGTGCACGTCCTACTGCTGACTGTTGGCTCAGGAGCTTTGTGAGCACGCATGGGGAATGAGCAGACGCCTCTGAGGAACTCACCTCACGCTCTCTCCTTTCCCAGGTACTGTGGATCATTCCCCAGAGAGTCGTTCGCTGGGTCCTTGTCACGATTGCCCTGGGCATCTCAGGGTCCGTGTTGGCAATGACATTTTGGCCAGCTGTTCGTGAGGATAACCGGCGTGTTGCCTTGGCCACCATTGTGACAATCATGTTGCTTCATGTGCTGCTCTCTGTGGGCTGCTTGGTATGTTCTTATGGTACCCACTTGGTACTGTACTTTTTATTTATCTTGTATCTGCAAGTGTAGGCACGCGCAAACCACGGTTCACGTGTGGAGGTCAGAGCACAACTGTCAGGTGTCAGTTCTTTCTTTCCATCAAGTGGGTTCTTTTCATCATGTGGGTTCATGTCCACCAACTGCCTAGAGAGCTGGTCCGTTTTGGATCCTCCTAAGGATGTCCAAGCCCTTGGGATGCTGCCGTGTCCCTCAGCCCCTTCTATCCATGGAGGAGCTTCCTTTCCTTTGTCAGTAACCGCCTAGCCACACTGCCTCCCCCCAAGCCCCCCTACCCCCGACACTTTCCTGTCTCCTCTGGGTTTTTGACATTGTTAGGTAGGCTGAGAAGGTGAGGAGGAAGAAGCAGAGGAGGAAGAGGAAGAGGAAAGGAAAGGCTGTTTTTTAACCAGTGAGGGCTAGAGAGGAGCAGGGCACATTGAGTAGGGAAGCAGGGATCTGACATCATCATTACTGTGAACCCATTTCAGGAGCTGGAGAAATGGCTCTGCTGTTCGCACTGGTTGCTCTTACAGAGGTCCTGGGTTCAGTTCCCAGCACCCACATGGAGGCTCACAACTCTCTGTAACTTCATTTCCAGGGAGTCCAATACTCTCTTCGGACCTCCCTGAGCACCAGGCACACTTGTGGTTCACATACAGTCATACAGGTAAAACTCATTTACACATAGAATGAGTATATGGGGAAAAAGAAGAACCCATTTTGGAGGGACAGGGTTATAGCCTAATGGGTAAACTCACTTGCTATACAAGCATGAAGACCTGAGTTTGAATTCCTAGCACCCACATAAAAAGCTAGGGATGTGGGCATGGTGGGTACACACCTTGAGTCCTAGATCTTGGGGGGCTGAGGCAAGCAGATCTTTGTGAGTTCCAAGTCAGCCAGAGCTACATGGTGAGACCCTGACTCATAAGAAAGAAAAAGGCGGGGCATAGACCACATGTGCCTGTCACTGCAGCACTGGGATTGGAGGCAGGTTGATCCTGGGAGCTCACTGACCAGTCAGATTGGCCAAATGGCAAACTTATAGTTCAGCGAGGAATCCTATCTCAAACCAGTAAGGTGGAAGGGACATGCTGTTCTGCATGTTCTCTTCATGAACATAGCATGCATGAATCTGCATCTCTCTCTCTCTCTCTCTCTCTCTCTCTCTCTCTCTCTCTCTCTCTCTCTCTCTCTCTCACACACACACACACACACACACACACACACACACACACACACACAGCCCAAATAAAGTCAAAAAGACCCACTCTGTTAACATAACTGAGAGTCCTGGGTTTGTTCCCATATCACATAAACTGGGTGTCAAACACCTGTAATTCTCTTGCTTGGGAAGTAGAGGTTGTTGAGTCAAAGTCCAGCATTATTGTCAGCCACCTAAGGAGGTGGAGGCCAGCCCAGGCTAGACCTTACCTAAAACAAATAAAAAAAAAAGTTACATGACACCACAGGTAGAACTTTTCCTGCCCATCGAGGCTCAAGAATTTTCTGGAAGAGAGCCAATGAGATGAGATGGCTTAGTGACTACAGGTGCTTCCTGCCAGTCTCCATGACCTGAGTTCAATCTCCAGGACCCACATGATGGAAGGAGAGAACCAAATTCTTTACATTGTTCTCTGATCTCCACATGCACTGTGTCCTTTGACACACACACAACACACACACACACACACACACACACACACACACACACACACACACACACACACACATAATTTAAAAGTAAAATAAGGGCTGAGAGATGGTCAGTGGTTAAGAGCACTGACTGCTCTTCCAGAGGTCCTGAGTTCAATTCCCAGCAACCACATGGTGGCTCACAACCATCTGTAATGAGATCTGATGCCCTCTTATGGTGTGCATGAAGATAGCTACAGTGTACTTACATATAATAAATAAATAAATCTTCTTTTAAAAAAGGTAAAATAAATAATTCTCTAGAAGAGACCATTATTATTGAAGCAGCACAAGCCCTGACCTGGGAGATGCTTAGTGGTAAACTGAGGCACCATGACTGTCACATCCTCAGTTTCATTTTCTTTCTGGGCTTCTGTGACAGTTGGCATGTGGACGTGGAAACCCCTCCTTTACTGTGACAGGTCTTTTAGGTCAGAGGCATAAGTAGAAATTCCAGGACCACTCTGCTGCAGTTTATAGCCTAATGCTCGACAGGAGTGGTCCAACATCACAACACATAAACGGACCAAGGCTCTTGTGACAGATGGCTGTGACTGCTCCTGCACTGTCTCTGACCTGACCTTTTCATCGTGTGATTGGCTGAGAAGTTGGTGGAGAGGCAGAGGTGGGAGACAGGCTCATTCCTTCCAGCTCTGAAAAGTCTCCTAATCAGGCATGCTGGACTCTGGGCCAGAAGTGTCTGCTGGGAGAAGGGCTCTTCTTGAGGAGAAGCTGCTGTGTTCACCTGAGCAGACGGAGCCCTTGATGGCAAGAGTTAAGCCAGAGCCCTGTGTGTGAACTGTCTTCTCTGCATTGGACATGGTTCCTCTTTTTCTCCTGGAGGAGGGGTAATCACAAATAGAGGAGGCTGGAGATCCTGTCCAGCTCACACACCCACGCTTTGGTTATGGAGGAGGCTGGAGATCCTGACCAGCTCACACACCCACGCTTTGGTTATGGAGGAGGCTGGAGATCCTGTCCAGCTCACACACCCACGCTTTGGTTATGGAGGAGGCTGGAGATCCTGACCAGCTCACACACCCACGCTTTGGTTATAGAGGAGGCTGGAGATCCTGTCCAGCTCACACACCCATGCTTTGGTTATGGAGGAGGCTGGAGATCCTGTCCAGTCTTCACACGCTTTGGACATGGAGGAGGCTGGAGATCCTGTCCAGCTCACACACCCTCGTTTTGGTTATGGAGGAGGCTGGAGATCCTGTCCAGCTCACACACCCACGCTTTGGTTATGGAGGAGGCTGGAGATCCTGTCCAGCTCACACACCCACGCTTTGGTTATGGAGGAGGCTGGAGATCCTGTCCAGCTCACACACCCACGCTTTGGTTATGGAGGAGGCTGGAGATCCTGTCCAGCTCACACACCCACGCTTTGGTTATGGAGGAAGCTGGGGGCCCCATCCAGCTCACACACCCACGCTTTGGGTGCTCTGGATGTCTTTCTCTTTCCTTAGATAAAGGGACTGACCATGCACATCAGAGCATCGTCTGTCCCCTTGGAAGGTTTGGATAGGTTTTGCAGCATGACAATCATGACAGGTTGGCTGTGTCTGGGGTCTCACATCTGTTATCCCAGTACTCAGGAGGCTGAGGCAAGAAGGTTGGGAGGATAGCTCAGTTAGTAAAGTGCTCTCAGAGGACCCTGGATCACTCTCCAGAGCCCACATAAAAGGAATTGGACATAGTGCACGCTTGTAACCCCAAGAACTGGGGAGCTGGAGACAGGTGAGGCTGTTAGTCAGCCTAGGCTACAGGTGAGGGGAACCTGGTGTGATTTTCAAGGATGAGGAAGAGGAGGATGACGAGGAGGAGGAGGAAGAGGAAGGGGAGGATGAGGAAGAGGAGGAAGAGGAGGAAGAAGAGGAGGAAGAGGAGGACAAGGAAGAGGAAGAGGAGGAAGGGGGAGGATGAAGAGGAAGAGGAGGATGATGAAGAGGAAGAAGAGGAGAGTGATGAAGAAGGGGAGGCGGAGGAGGAAGATGAAGAAGAAGAGAGGAAGAGGAGGATGAGGAGGAAGAGGAAGAGGAGGATAAGGAAGAGAAGGAGGGGTGAGGATGAAGAGGAGGATGAAGAGGAAGGGGATGAAGAGGAAGAGGAGGAAGAGGATAGTGCCAGAGGAATAAACCTGAGGTTGTGCTCTGGCCTTCATACACATGTACATGTGTACCTACACAGCATACACAGGTGGACATGCACATAGACACACGCATACAGAAAAAGAGAGAGAGAACTGTCTGTTCATGTAATCAGAAGACAGTATTATTGGAAAGCGGTGGGAGGAGTCGGCGGGGGAGTCATTCGAGCTGAGGGGCACCAACTGAACCACACAGCCTAGCCTGGCTTTCTCCGTGTCCCCTGGGAACCGCGGCTTGGTGCTTTGGTTTCAGTGCAGTGATGTATGTGGCAGCCTCACATCTGCTGAGGTCCCTCAGTGACTGCACTGGGAAATGATCTCCTGTCTTCACTGAACACACCTGACAGGGACAGTGAAGGAAGCACAGAGGGTGAGTCCTTGGTGGCTTAGAGTCAGACAAGCCTCCGTGTGAGTGATTACCACTGAGAGAATGGTGCTTATTGACTACAATGCCTCAGGATGGGCTGGACGGAGCACAGACCCTGTGCCACATCACAGGCTGTGCAGAGACTAGAAAAAAGAGACAATTTCCCCCCAATTTTACAGACAAAATGGAGGAGGTAGAGAGGCACAGTACTAGTAGCTAGTGCAGATGAGGACTTAGAGCACTGCGACTCAGAGTCCTCAAGTGACCTGGAAGAGATCCACTCCTTCACTGAGGGTCCCACTCAGTGCTCCCGAGGAGCCAGGGATGACATAGACAGTCTGGCCTCTGTCTCACTCATGACCCCCAAGTAGAGGAATTTCCTTCCTTTGTGCCAAAAAAAACAGCTTCAAGAAAAACCTTTAAAAGCAGGTTCGCTCTGGGGCTGTGATAAGCTAGAGGGAGTTTATGGGAAAGCAAAGAGAAGCTAAAGAAAGAGATCTATTAAGTTTGATGGTTGGAATAGGCCAGGGAGCTGAGCATGCTGTGTTGGCTCCCTCTCCTGGCTGGTAAGGGCAGAGCTGCTGAAAATGGCTTTTAGTGTCTTACCTTTGCATCTTCCCGAGCCACCAATGTATCCCGTGGCCCTTGGTACAGCAACAGCTTCGCCCTCCCTTTGAAGGGGGAGCTCAAGGCTAACAAGACTAATGTTTTTCTGGGCCATTAGCATCCTCCAACCTTAAGGCAGGAGGGAAGATCGTCCTTGCTGCCTCCTCTGTCCCACCACATCCTCCTGGTTCCTGGCAGCTAAGGGTAGTGAGTGTCACACCCTTGTCACACTCCTCATTTTCAAGCTCAAGTGAAGGAGTGGGAAGTGAAGTGGGCCTTGTACTTTGTTTCCCAGTTCTCTGCAAGACTCGACCAACTGGTTTAGCAACTGTCAGCCCATAAACGTCTGGCCACTTACTGTCATCACAGGCCGAGATCATTGTAACAATCCCTCACGGGCGTTGGGAAGAGTCAGGCATGCAACATAGCATACCCAGTGAATGGGAGCTAAGTTTTAAAAGGTTGAGTGGGGCTGGAGAGATGGCTCAGTGGTTAGAGCACTGACTGCTCTTCCAGAGGTCCTGAGTTCAATTCCCAGCAACCACATGGTGGCTCACAACCATCTGTAATGAGATCTGATGCCCTTTCTGGTGTGTCTGAAGACAGCGACAATGTATGCACATACATTAAATAAATAAATAAATAAATAAATAAATAAATAAATAAATAAATGGTTGAGTCAGGGAGACACACAGAGAGGTGGCTGCAGTTTGGTGTGATAACATATGATGGGGGAGGAGAGAGGCCCCAAGACTATTAACATGACCCCTAGAGGAACACTCACCTGTTCCCTCACATGTCTCCTTTCCTGCAGGCTTACTTCTTTGACGCTCCAGAGATGGACCATCTCCCAGCAGCCATAACCACTCCCAACCAGACAGTAGCAGCAGCCAAATCCAGCTAATGGGGAAAGCAGGTCGTGGTATGTCACAAATGGGAAGGGTGTATCAGTTCTGCATTAGCACCGGGGACCAAAGGCTAGACCCCGAGTCTTTCTGCACAGCATTCCTACTGCTGGAAGTTCATTCCAGCTCCATGCACCTCTCCCCTTACAGAGTGGAGAAGTGCAAGCCTCTAGATGCCGGGGTAGCAGGGACCCTGCTCTGGTCATCACACCCAACCTTTCCATTCCCACTGCGTTGTCCAGTGGCACGGAAGGATTTCTACCATCTCCTAACTGTCCCAGTGATTTTTCTGCATTCTGCGATGTCCCAGGCTGGTCTCTGAAACCCATGTTGCCCTCTCTAAAGGACCCCTGTATTTCTCCAAAGGCTTCTGAAATTATTTCTCTGTGAATAGTTAGCTGAGCAGGTTAGAGTGCGAGAAAAAGATCCAGCTTCACAACTTATCCCTCGCCCTCCTGTTCTACTTTCTTAGTGGTTTTTATTTATTTATTTAGTTTTTGGTTGACACGTTCTCATGTAGCCCAGGCTAGCCTCCAATTCACTATGTACCGAGGATGACCTTGAACTTGAGCTTCTGTGCTTCATCCTCCTGCCTCTGGGTCTCAAATGCTGGTGTTACAGGTAGGTGTGTGTCATCATGTCCAGTATGCCTTTTTCCCCTTTCCCTGAGGGAGAGAGCCAAACCTGACCCCAGGGCCTTGTACAGGCTAAGCAAGTACTCATCATACACGCCATGACGAAGTGTGGCGGGGATGGGCACTTACTGATTACGATACAGTTTCTCATGCCAAGCGTATCTGGGTCTACACCTAGGTTTTACTTTTACATGAGGGAAGGGGTACGGAGGGCCGAGCGTGGACATGCAGGGTTCTGTCTGTTTCTTGACTTCAGCATTTTGTTGGGCTTTTCATGTTTAGCGACTTTTCTGTCCAGCACCACTCTGCCTTATTCCAGATGACAAAACAAGGTGGCAGAGTTCCCGTTTGTCTTTACTCCCTACTGGAGAGTCAGAGGTAAATGTCTTATCAGGGCCGTTTTCACACTTTCCGAAGGGAAGTAAATCTTCAGTCGAGACGAACATTTGAAAGATATCAAAGGGGGCTGGAGAGATGGCTCAGTGGTTAAAGAGCACTGACTGCTCTCCCAAAGGTCCTAAGTTCAAATCCCAGCAACCACATGGTGGCTCACAACCACCTGTAATGAGATCTGATGCCCTCTTCTGGTGTGTCTGAAGACAGCTACGTGTACTTATCTACAATAAATAAATAAATCTTTAAAAAAAAAAGATATCAAAAAGAAAAGATAAGGCTGTAGCTGGCACCTTCTAACCCTCTAAGTGCCTGGCCCTTCATGCAGGGCAGGGGAGGCTTCTTTGTGTAGCACCAGCGCGGGTACTGACCGCAGCATAGGGCTATCTGTCATGACTGTTCTCGCCTACACTCCCTTGCCACCTCAGGGCCACTGTTCTCAGACCAAGACCTGCTCCTCCCTCACATAGATTGAGGCACCCTACATCCGGCAACCACCCAAGACTACTCAGGGATGATGGGAGCAAGGGAGTCCCCCCAAGTTTGTGTCCCCTCACAGGTTCTGGGTCAACTCTGTTCCTATGCTCACATTTGTCCGATGCTGTTGCTGGAGTGTACACACTGGTGACCCTGACACTCTCTGTACTGTGTGTACTCTGCTCCTGTGCTCAGAACACTGTCCGCATGTCTGTCTGCCTGTTCGTTAATATGTTCAGTCATTTAGCCCTCCATTTGTCCTCTGTGACTCCCTGGTTGGCATCAGCTCTTTGAGGACAAGGGTGGATTTCTTTGTCGGTTGTATAACCAGGTATACAGTGAGGGCTCTGTAAATGTTTGTACGCTCGAGCTCACTGTGGGACAAGAGTCTTTGCTCTGCTCTGTAAAGACTCGCTGTCCTGTCTCCCAGGGCAAAGGGGATGTGCAACCGCCAGCCGGTTAGTGGCTAGATAGGAGAGGAATTGCTCTTACCTTGTACTTACAAGGTGTATTTGAGCCATAGGTGACTTGTCTATAACATAAGGACACAGCCCATATGAGAAGACTGTTGTGACTCTTAGAGACAGTGGCAAGGAGGCCCTGTGTGGTAATGTGAAAGCCACTGTCCCACTGACCGCGGCTGCTCATTTATATTGAAATGTGGTCATCCCCCATTGACTGCTTTGATAGTTTAGTTCCCTTTTGTAAAGTGTGGGGAATTTTCTTTCTTCACTGAGGAATTCCAGTTGTAAGCCCTTCAAGTTAATAAGATGTGATCATTAAAGGAGCCTCCTATGACCTTGGGAATGGTTCCCTGAGTGACACTGACCTTTCTTCTCAAGGATATGCAGTTTAGAACTAAAGGTGGATGTGAATGGAGCCATGGCCAAAAGAGTATACAGTTCCTTACTCACAGCCACCTAAGTTTGGTGGCAGACGCACGCCTGTCACACGCTAATGCACAGAACGAA
The DNA here is from genome assembly GCF_011064425.1 of Rattus rattus. Classification (NCBI taxonomy): domain Eukaryota; kingdom Metazoa; phylum Chordata; class Mammalia; order Rodentia; family Muridae; genus Rattus; species Rattus rattus. The sequence goes on along the minus strand of NC_046154.1, from coordinate 47,451,400 downwards.
TACTCCCCAGCCCCCTCTCAAGGCGTCTCTTCCCAGCCTGGCCCTCCTGCTTGAGGAGGGTGACTGTGTGGTTTGTGGTCACCTTGAACACAGGTCTTAGAGAGTCAGCCTCCAAGTTTGCCCATGCCCTGGGCCACACGCTGCCATTCAGAATTTTGTGGCACCTGCTTCTTGACTATATGTTGTGCTCATGTTGAGTCTGACCCTGTGTCTGTTGTTCTCCCCCCACTTTCTGTGGGCTGGGGGATCCAGGTGTAGCTTCCCAGGCTTCCTCCTGCCTTCAGGTCCTCTTCCAAGGCTGTGGCTTTGCCCAGGCTGGAGCTGGGGCTCATCTAAGGCCAGACTTGGGGAAGAATTTCTTTACCTCTAGGACCATTGGTAGGGTTCAGTTCCTTGTGGCTGATGAGAACAAGGGAGCCTTGCAAGCTGTTGTCAGCTCCCTGTCCTATAGGTCCCTTCATATGGTTGCATACTTCAGCAAAGCCAGAAGTGGGTGAAGGGTCAACAAAAGACTGTTAGCAAGGTAGAAGTCACTGTCTTACATAGCATAGGCCCGAAAGTGAGCCTTTCCCGTGCTTTACTCTGTTGGTTAGAAGCAAGTCATAGGTCGAGTCCACACTGACGTGGGGAGGGAGTTAGCTATACGAGGGCCTGAGATTACAAGTCAGGTACTTTACACATTTGCACATACTCTTGTCAATCCTTATGGTAACTATTGAAACAAGTTTCTGTGGAAAAG
>NC_046154.1:46465661-46490661 GCF_011064425.1 Rattus rattus | reverse complement strand
TCCACATGACTCATGTCCCACTTCAGTTGGTCCTAAGTTGCTCAGGCCAAGCAAGACAGCTGGGTCTTGAAAAGCAAGACTTTGGTGCTTTTGTTGGGAAAAGCCCTCGTTTATCCCACTAGGCTCCCACGTCTCTGGCCCTTCTCACTCCCACCCTTTCACCAAAAACAGAGACTCCAGAAGGAGTGATACAAAGACATTTACTGGATGTTTATGGAACTGGTCCATATGGGTCAGGGGTGGGGACAGAGGCCTCTTCGGGGCTGCCTGGAATGTGGCTAGCAGTCACTGTAGCCATGAACTGGTTCTGGAGGAGACCTCTGGGACCCACAGTCTGCCTCTCATTGCTTTCCAGCCGTGTGTTCAAGGATGAACTCTGCCTGGGAGAGCTTACCCCTGGCACCTCCATCATGATTGCCGTGTTCAAACCTTGGTGGTCAGGTGACATCTTCTTGGAGCCTGGAAAACAACAATCTGAGGTAGCTTCCTCCTGCAGCCCATTCTCCCACACCAGCGCCACACCCATGGCCAACTTCTCTATTGATGACCTGAGTACCTCACTGTGTTCGTGGTCCTCATACAAGAAATAATTGTTAGCAATATACCACATCACACATGTTTCTCTTGAGCAGGGGAGGTGATTGCTAGGAGAGCAAGAGCTGACCTTCACCATATCCCTACGAGGGTTAAAAAGCCATTAAAAAAAAACTACAAGTTCATTTTCAAGATGAAGACCCAGGCTGGTTACACAGCCAACATACAGAGGAGCCCTGCCTGCTTGTGAGACATCTGCTGTTCTCTGTTTTAAGAACAGTCTGGGAGCTGGAGAAGCCGGAGAGACGGCTCAGCAGGTAAGAGCACTTGCTCTTGTAGAGGCCCTGGATTTGATTCCCAGCATCCCTATGGTGCTCATAACTGATTGTAACTCCAGTTCCAGGGGATCCAATGCCTTCTTCTGACCTCTGTAGCACCAGACATGCATGAGGTGAAGAGATAAACATGCAGGCAAAACACTTATACACATAAAATAAGATAAAGCTGGACGAGAACAGATTGTAGCTGTGTGTGATACACAGACCTGTAATCCCAGAACCTGGGGAGCAGAAGCTTGATGATCCCAAGAAGTGTGAGGTTAGCCTGGGCTACAACGCGAAATAGATCTTAACTCAAAAATCAAACCAAATCAACCCAACCAAACAAAAGAGTCCTGTATTCTCCTCCACTCTCCCCTCCTTCCTTCATCTTCTGTCTGAGCTAGGAAGGAAGCTCGCCTGGCCTTTGAACCCTGATCCATTGGTGACATTCATTTTCTCTCTCTCTTTCTCTCTTTTGTCACTGCATTCCACGGTCACTTATGAATCCTGGGCAGTGGTGGCACCTACCTTTCATCCCAGCAACTAAGAGGCAGAGGCAGGCAGACATCTGAGTTTGAGGTCAGCCTGGTCTACAGAGCAAGTTCCGGGACAGCCAGGGCTACACAGAGAAACCCTCTTAAAAAAAAAGAAGAAGAAGGAGAAGAAGAAGAAGAAGAAGAAGAAGAAGAAGAAGAAGAAGAAGAAGAAGAAGAAGAAGAAGAAGAAGAAGAAGAAGAAGAAGAAGAAGACGACGACAAAAGTCAAAACAAAAATCCATGTTCCCTGACACAATTGAGCATCCTTTAAAATATTAAATGTTTAAGTCAGAACACCATTGGCTTTTATACCTCCTCTCTCCTAAGCCTCTCATAATCGCTGCAGGCCCCACCAGATTCTGCTACACCCACCAGAAGGCCACCGCCTCCTTCAGGCTTTCTCCTCTGCTCAGCCCAACTGCTGAGCTGGGCTCCTCCAGCTGGGCTCCTCAGAAGTTACCAGAGGAATCAAAGGTCAAGTGAGTCCATGAGCTGTTCTTTGAAAGCTTCCAGTGTCTGTCTGTCTGGTCTGAGACTGGGGGTGGCTGTCAAGGCTTTCCATGGGCCTCTGCCCATCTCTGCTCAACTTCCTTACTAATCTCCCCTCAAGAACTCTGCTTTTTCACACCAGAATTCTCTCTGGTCCCCAAGTGGGGCCATTCCTTTAAGTTTCAGTTCCAGAGCCTTCTCTGGGTTTACAAGTATACACCATCACATTCAGATTTTGGTTTGAAGATGGGAGGCCAGAAAAGGGAGTTAGAGTCTTGGGATTAAGTTACAGACTGCCGTGAGCTGCAAGCTGTCATGTTGATGATCCAGGCTCCTCTGGAAGAGGAACCAGTGCTCCTGCCGGTTGAGTTAGTTTTCCAGCTCCTAAAAAAAAATTTTTTTTTTTTTTTTTTTTAAGAAAATAACAGGACCAGTGAGATGACTCTTGGGGTGAGGGCGCTTGCAGGGCGGCAAGCAGAAGTGAGCTTGGATCTTCAGATTCACGGAAAAGAGAAAAAAGCTGGGTGTGGCTAGATATGCATCCATTTCTCTCTATCTGCATCCCCAAGTCATTGCTGGGGGTGGAAACAGGAGGATTGCCCGACTTGCTGCTCAGTCAGCCTAGCTTAAAAAAAAAAAAAAAAAAAAGGCAAGAGGCTCAGGCTGAGAGAGACCCTGTCTCAAGGAAACGGGCAGAGAGTGATAGGGTAGGATGCCTGGTGTCCTCCTCCGTCCTCTACTGCACACACACACATCACACAAAGAAATGATACTAATAACAATAATAATGACGTAATTTCGAGCTGAGGGCACAGCTCAGTGGTAGAGCACACATTTAGCATATGTAGGTTCAATCCCCAGCACAAATAAGGGAGGGTCACTTAATTGATAATGTCATGTATTTCAAACTAACCAGGAGCTACGTAAACATCTCTAATTTTTCCTAAGGTTACTTTACAGATTAGATTAGGGCCCAGAGAATAGTTTGTTTAATAGGAAACCGTGAGCCGTTGTACTGGGACTACCATCTTCCAGGCACCTGCAGAGATGACAAACACAAGAGAAAGGAGTGGGGCACCTGGAATGTGTCCCCCCCCACAAACACTTTAGAAAGCCTGGGGCTGTCCTTTGGCCCTGTGGATATGAATCTGCAAATAAGGTGATATTGTGACATCAAAGAAATAGGTGGTTCCAAAAAGGAGTGCCCTACAGATATTACCAGAGCCAGACTGGAAGAGTCGACAGCGTTACCCAGGATGCTGCTGTTGAGCATGGGAAGCATGATAAGAGCCAACAAAGCATTCTGAGCAATGAAGGGAAATGATCAGAAAAAGAAGGAAACCCAAGGGAAAAGTGCCTGAGTTCAACTGAAGAGTCAGTCAATTCCGCATCTTTTTGAGTCAAGGAAGGAAAGGCTAAGCTGCCAAGGGCGGTTCCCTGTGAACACATAGCTTAATGGATATTAAAAATGATAATAAAGACTTCTAGGGGCTGGAGAGATGGCTCAGTGGTTAGGAGCACTGAGTGCTCTTCCAGAGGTCCTGAGTTCAAATCCCAGCAATTACATGGTGGCTCACAACCACCGGTAATGGAATCTGATGCCCTCTTCTTGTGGGTCTGAAGACAGCTACAGCTCATATAGATAAAATGAACAAAATATTTTTTAAAAGACCTCTAAATGGTCAAGAACAAAACAAAACAAAACAAAAACAAAAACAAAGGGCTGCAGAGTGGTTTGGCAGTTAAAAGTACTCGCTCCTCTTCTATGGGACAGAGTTAGGTTCTCAGCACCCACCTTGGGCAGCTGACAAGGTCGTATAATTCCAGCCACAGAGGAATCCCACACCCCATTCTGGCTGCCACAGGTGCTGTATCCACAGACACAAACCCACACACAGACACACCACTATAGGCATAACTAAAAGACAATTAAAGAAACATAAATAAGTGATAAAAAGAAATAAAACCAGAGGAACCATGAGAACAGAAAGCCAATATTAAATCCAGGGCACCTGTCCAATGTTCCCTAAAGACCTCTGTCATCAGACCTTGCTCTCCGGAGTCCTCAGTCCTGCTCATCAGTGACACCTGTGACTAACACTGTGAGTCACCGGTGTCACTACAAGTGTGCTTAATCAAGAAGCAGTGGGATCTAGGGTGACTGAACCCTCAAAAAGGTGGGGGTGGGATGGGAGTGGGGTGGTGATGGAAACCACCATGAAGTGTGGGCAGCTGTTACAGAGACATATATCTGTGGCCTGAAAGGCAAAGGCCCAACCAGACCACAAGCTAGCCTGGGGGCTTGAGTGCATGACTGCTCCTCTCTGGGTTTCAGCATCCCTCCTTTATGCCAAAAGTATCAGAACTGATTTTCCAGATCCCTGGGGCTCCGGACGGGGAGAGTGGGTGATTAACAACCTCCTTCCAGAGAAAAATTAAAGCTTATTTAATTTTGATTTCTCTGGTCTCATTAAACAGGCATGGGTTGGGACATCATCTCTGTCCTCGCTTCACATGTGTGGTCTCAAAACAGAGGAGGTTAACAGCCACCTGCCAGAGAAGCAGAGCTAGTGAAATGCTTGAAGTCCCCAGCACGGGTGGAACACAACAGCAGGCCCCCAGCCACCCTTTGGATTTAGTTGGCTTTTCACAAAAAACTCCACTAAGGAAGTTACTGGGGCCGTAGAGGGAGGCTGTCTCTGAGGGACAGTGTGTCTTTGCACATGTGAGGCCTTGCATTAGATCCCCAGCACAGGGAGGAATAGAAGGAAGGAAGAGAGGTAAGGGAAGAGGAAAAGGTTCTATCGCTATTGCCTGTCAGGTTTGGGAAGATGGGATGGGACAGGGGTGATGGGCAGAATCCTGGACACGGGAAGGAAACTGTATTCAAAGTGGATTTCTTATGGTCACTTGCCAAGGCACCTGTCATACCACACTTGCTCTACCATTCAGAGAGATAAGGACAGACAGACATTCACACACACACACACACACACACACTCCCTCACAGGGTAGTGATTTCACTCTAAAGCCTGGCAGATCTGGTTAGCATCCCAAACACACACATGCTCACACGATTTGTGAGGACTTGGTCACATCCCCTACTGATTCTTGTTCTTTTTCTCCTGTAAAATGGGAGCCATGAGGGGTCCTGGGTCTTCCTCAGTGGTAGAGCAAAGCACCTAGGGAAGCAGGAGTTGGGTTCGGGATTTAGCTCAAAGAAAAAGAACCAAAAAAAAAAAAAAAAAAAATGGGAGCCATGATCTGTCCTGTCTTCCTGAAAAGCGAGACAGCAAAGCAAATAGAAGCAGGAGTCTATACAGTGGGAAAGATCTGGTAAAAACAAAGCAGTGGGCCCACACACCATCTCAGCGGCTTCTGGCCCAATGCTGTGGGGTCCAGAGGGAAGGGAAGGGTGCCATGATGAAGGCCAAGAGCTGTAAAAGGCAGAGAAGCAGAAGCAATCATCTAGTAAAGGTCAGAGGACACACTTTCCATCTTCAAAGATTAAGAAACAAAAAGCAAGAGCGTATGCTGTTCCAAACCTTGATGACTAAGTAACTTGGATGGTGGCTGGGCACGAGAAGCAGGAAGGTGGTCTCCATCTACATGATCAAGGATGAACTATGTGACTCCTAGACAGAAAGGCTGGGATGGGGGCAGGGAGGAACAGGGAGACCAGGTTTGATGACATGAAAGAGAGCAGGACTTGAGAGGCAGAGAAACACTTTGGAATCTCGGGACCACAATTTACAAGCTGAGACCCCTTGTGCAGTTCATCCTGCATCTCTGAGACCTGACCACCATAGCTGTGTGTGAGTGATGCAGTTAGGAAGACTGGTCCCAGAGCATCTTCCAAGAGTATCCAGCACAGAAGAAGGGCTTCCCTTTCTCAGCAACAGGGGTTGAAATAGAGCCGTCAGTCACTCACTAGGTGACTTTGAACCTTAGTTTCCTCATCTGTACAATGGAAGTATCATAACTGTCCCTGCCCAGTGACCATGAAAAAAAAAGGACTTCCATGGTAGTCCACTCAGGGAGGGTTTGTCCCTGTAACTCCTGTATGGTACTTGAGCGTGCTAGCTGTCACCTTAGCTCCTTGTACAGATAAACTTTGAGTTGGTCTCCTCTGTGACAGGCTGTCTGCTACTTCTCAAGGACGGATCATCAGACATAGAACTGCTGAGTTACAGGGCATACATGTTTTTAGCACAAGGCATTGCCAAATTCAAATTGCTCTACAAAGTAGCTCAACCAATTTATATTCCTGCCAGCAGAGTGTGAAACCCCAACTTTCACACTATTAATTTGACTCACTTTGAACTTTTTTTTTTTTTTTTTTTTTGGTTTTTTTTTCGGAGCTGGGACCCAACTCAGGGCCTTAATTTTAGGCAAGCGCCTACCACTGAGCTAAATCCCCAACCCCCACTTCTGAACTTTTGTCAATGGCCTTTTATTTATTTGAAGATTTATTTCTTTTAAAAAATGTGTATGTTAGTTTGTTTGATATATGTTGGTGTACCATATGTGTGTAGTACCCTCATAGGGTGTCAGATGCCCTGGAACTAGAGTTAAAGGGGGTTGTGAGGTGCCATGTAGGTGATGGGTATTGAACCTGGGTCCTCTGGAACTGCTTAGCCATCTCTTAACTGCTAATCCATCTCTTCAGCACCAGTGTTCTTTTAAAAATATAATATAATGATAATATATAATATATAAAACATAATAATGATAATAATAATAGGTTTATTGTGTAAGTATGTGAGCCATGGTGTATATGAAGATCAGATACAGTTCTGTGGAGTCAGACCTCTTCTGTCTTTATGTGGGTCTCAGGGATTGAACTCAGGTGTGTCGGGCTTGCTCTGCAAGACCTTCTGAGCATCTCAACCGTCTGAAGGGCCTATCATTCTTAAGTTGCTTTATCCTCATATTAAGGCTGATAATCTTTCCTTTTCCATTGTGAATTTTGTCGTTGTGACTATTTGTTTGACAGTCCTATGGCCTCAAGTTGCTATGTAACCAAGGGCAACAGAGAACTGTTCATCCTGCTATTTCTCTCTCTCTCCCAGGCATGCACCACCACACCAGGCTTGTGTTGGGCTTTTATATCATTATTATTATTATTATTATTATTATTATTATTATTATTACACTTTTCTGACCTGTTTAAAGATGTGTTTCTGTATTCTGGATATCAGTCCGATCTTCTTTTATATACAATGAGTCCTGCTTACCCACAGTAGTTATGTGGTTGTGTACTATAACCTTATCTAAACACTGAGTGAGTAAATATTAAAACATTGCTGCTAAGCCAGGCTTGGGGGCAACTTGGGGTTGGAGGAAGGAGGATCAGGAGCTCAAGGTCATATGATACATGTTGTTGTTATAGCTGTTGGCTTGGCTACGTAGTGAGTTCTAGGCTAGCCTGGGCTATGAGACTCTGTCTTCTAGGGAGAATGTAAGATGAGGTTTCTGTGTGCCTTCGGCCATGATATTTGTGTCAAACAATCAATATCTGACTTTGGTTTTATGTGCTACTGATTAAAGACACCTGATTTAATATATATTTATTTAAAAATGTTTATTTTTATGTGTATGAGTGTTTTGCCTGCATGTATGTCTGTGTACCATGTGCATGCCAGGTGTTCTAGGAGACCAGAAGAGGGTGTCAAGTCCCCTGGCACTGAAGTTATAGCCAGTTGTGAGCTGCCATGTAGGTGCTGGGAGATCTAACCCAGGTCCTCTGGAAGAGCAGCCAGTGACCAGTGAACCATCTCTGCAGTTCCATGATTTCATATATATTTCTGGTTTATTAACATTGAGTCATATCCAGTGACCTCTCATACATGTCTAGACATTTAGCACCCTATGTTCTTCAAAGCCCAGCACAGTCTTCTTATGCCTAGGAGCATTGGACAGCACTTCAGAACTGTATTCAGAGGCCTTTCAACAGGGAGACCATCCGTGAACCTCACAAGCATGGAACAGAATGGTTCTAGACAGACACAAAGAGGAAACATGCTTACAGAGTACAGTTGTGATTGACATTATCTGGGACACATGCCCCCTCAGATTTTTGTCACTGTGCACACTCAATTTGTAATAACCTCATAATTACTTCAAGTATTGATTTTGAGGTTACAAATACATTTTAGTAAGTAGGCAAATTAAAATGTACAACCTGAGAATAGGGTAGACTGTGAGAATAGATGCTTCCACATGTGTTCACGTGTGCACACATGCACACACACGCACACACACCACCACCACCACCACTTGCACTTGAACACATACACAGAAAATCTTTGCTGCCTATCCTTGCTTTTTAACTTCATATATGATGTCTTATATCATTTATATTTCATTTAGGCAAAGTTGTCAACTTGTTCTTCTGCTCAGTTTGCTTCCTAGTCCTGGTTCTACAGGCAGCCAGATGAACCTTTCCACTCCCAACCATCTTCAGGATTCTAGAAGGACTGTTTTAAGTTAGGAAATTAATCTCTTACAAACCCTAGTACTCAGCCCTCTCCATCTCCCTCTGAGATGAGGTATTACCCACCCACCCTTCTACCCTCCTGATGCTCACTGCCTTTGCCTCTGTTGCCTGAGTACCCCTCCTACCTGTTCCCTAAGAGAGCACCCCCAAGAGTGACCCTGCTACTCATTCAGTCCTGGCCTACCTTTTCCTATTGTCTGCCCCTCCTGCCTTCCCTCCTGTATTTGCCTCATCAACACTGATAAAAGCTGATGCATTTGGTATCCGGCAGGGTCGCACTTAAACACTCGCACAGCCCAAGTTTAGTGGGCAGAAGAGTGTGGCTCTAGGAGGAGAAGCATGGACAAGCCTCCAACCTTCTCTCCACCTCAATTCTCTCGCCCTGGAGGTGCAGACAACCCACCCTGGCTGCTGTTCACTCAACTGTACTGAGAACTCTTTGGCTAACACCAACTTGGATCTTCAGAGGTTATAAAATGTTCAGCTAGGACTTGGGAAAAGGCAACACTTCTTTTTTGGACCCCTCTGAGGTTCTCGATGGCCCATGCAAATGAAGAGATGAATACAAGAGGTTATGAAAAATAAAATACTGTTTTCAGCTTCTGATCAAATGTTGATTTTTTTTTTTTTTTTTTTTTTTTTTTTTTTTGGGAAACAGCAATTATGTCTTATTGGCTCTGTTTTGTTTGGGGATAATATGAAAATCAGTTTACACTCCCTAAGGCTAGGATGCAAACACAATCGTAGAAAATCCATTCATGCATAATCTTTGTGTGAGAGCACTGGTGACCTTAGAGACTCCGATAAAGGCTGAGCACATGAAGGGCACATGAAGGGCACATGAAGGGCTCATGAAGGACACGTGGAGGGTCATTAATGTTCAGCTCACAGACTTCCTGAGAAGGGTGAATGTTCCAGGATACTCAGAAGGTGAATGTTTTAGATCTCACTTCTTCCTCGCTTTTCTTCCTTCCTTCCTTCCTTCCTTCCTTCCTTCCTTCCTTCCTTCCTTCCTTCCCTCCTTTTTTTCTATCTTTCTTTGTTTTTGTTTCTTCGTTTTTCTCTTTCTCTTCCATTTTTCTCATTTGAGACAGGACCTCGATATGTAGACTCAATCTCACAGAGCTCTGCCAACTTCTCCCCTCCCCCCGCCCCCTCAAGAGCTGGGATTGAAAAGTGTGCTCTCCCAAGTGGATCTCTGTGAGTTTCAGGAGAGCCAGGGCTACACAGAGAAACCTTGTTTCGAACAACAAAACAAACAAACAAACAGACAAACAAGGTGCTCTCTCTCCCACACCTGGCCATCCAGACCTCAATTCTAATTATCTCTCTCCCACAAAGACAGGTTTGAGCTGCCCACTACGAGGACATCAAATCCCCAGCAGCTTCTTTCTTACCTGTTGTCTGTAAGCTTAGGCCTGGGTCCAGCTTCGTGTGAGGCTTTGAGCTGATGAACAGGTAGCAGAGCACAAAGGCAGTGATGAGGAAGGCCAGAAGGACCACCGCTGCCGTGGACAGGCCCACAAGCGCTCCGATGCTGGAGACAGAAGAGCACAGTGGGCTAAGCGCTGGGGTCTAGGGAGGCAGCGTGCTACCGGAGTGTGAGTGGTGGGCACAGCTTTAACTTTCCCACAGTTTAGCTCACTGAGGAACATCAGTGGGCGTCATCTTCTGGTCTGTGTCTGTGTGTGCACGTGTGTCCCATACCAACAATTATATGCACACGCACAGACACATACACATATATACATACATTCTTACAAGATAATGAATGTAAAGTGAAAATAGTCATACCCAAACTTAACTAAATATACATAAACATAAGGTTGGAGGAAAATATAGCAAACTATATTATCAAGCTGTCGCTAGGTGTATTGCGGGCTGTACATGTCCTGGCCACAGCCCCTTGGGTCCTATCATTGGGGAACAGTCAGTGCAGGATTTCAGTTGCCAGCATGTCTTTGCCTGAGGCTTTCTTAGACCCAGAACAAAACTCAGTCTGCTCATTGAAGTATAAGATAATTAATGCTTCCCTTCCTTGACCAGCTCACAACCACAGTGGTATATATGTGTCCAGCTCCCATGGAATAACTCTGAGGTATACATTGTATGCTGACCAGCACAGGCTAGGCACTGGTTGCTTCAGTGTGACTTACTTGTAGCAACCTATTGTTAGTGTTTCCTCCATCTCATTTCCCCACCCTCTGCCAATGTTTTCTGGGATCACTTTCCATAAAAACTACTTAGCTGGATGTAATGGCATACGGCTTTAATCCCAGCACTCCGAGGCAGAAGCAGGTTGATCTCTGAGATTTCAAGGCCAGTCTGGTCTACATGGTGAGTTCTACAATAGCCAGGGCTGCATAGAGAGACCCTGTCTAAAAACCCAAACAAACACCAAAAGGTGAGCTATTTGTCCTCAGCTCTTCATCTTAGAACACAGGTCAGCTCCCCTTTTCTCAGTCCTTCACTTCATCCATCCTTTCCCACATTATGAGTATGTGGTGTTTTTTAGTTCTTGTCGATACTTTGAACAGTTATCTCGGGCCAGGGAAAGAGCTCACTTGGTGAAGTGCTTGCAAGCGTGAGGACTCATGTTCGACACCCAGAAGTGTTCACGGGTGGTGCACACTTGTAACCCAAGCACTGCAGAGATGGAGACAAGAGGATCCCTGGGGCCCACTAGCCAGCCAGCCTAGCTAAACTGCTGACCTCAAGACTAATGAGAGAGAGAGACCTTGCCTCAAAGGAGGTGGTTGGTGCTCTGGAGAATCATACCTGAGCTTGACTGCTCGCCTCTATACACGCATATGCACCTGTGTACACATGTCTGCACACACACACACACACACACACACACACACACATTTAAAAAAGCAAGTTTTCTCATTTGAGATCACTTATTGTTCATGGGCCTATAGCTGGTAGACCCACATACAGACAGACGAGGACATCACTCTTTGTGAGAGACATTTATGTGCACCAGGGTGGGAAAGTGACCTCTAAAGGAGAACTTTTGTGGAATGATGAGAAGATAGAGGATGTGTCCCAAACTGGAAGTAAGTTAGGGAGCAAATGCTATCTCAGAAGTGCAACATCCCTGGACCATGTCTGTCTTGAGGACCGAGGATACAACATGGGGAAGACAGAGAGCTCTCTGAGGAGAAGCCTTATTTCAGCACCAACTGGACTTACGATCAGAGCTGTCTGCTGGGGAGGCACTGCTCACAGAAGGGGTACTTTCCTTCTGAGGAGAGGTTAGCACACGGCAGACAGATGCCTTTCCGTGATGTCAAGAGTCCTGCTCTGCACAGAAACTGAACGAGAGGTCTCTGCACTTAGGAGGTTCTGCTGTGCTGACTCTGAGAGACAAAGACCCACCGTGACCCTGGGAAGCACTCAGGCTTCCAGAGCAGGTACTCTGTTCAAAGTTTGAAACCGGATTCTGCCATACAGAAGGGGAAATATCACGTTGATTTTCTGATCTTCATTTGTGAAGGTTCCCATCTCACCCGGTGGCTGAGCAAGTAGAGAAAGAGGGTGTTTGCAGCCAGTGATTACCAGGCTCTGCCCTTCAGTCTCACCAGGTGGCCCACAAGGGTGCAGTGTTCCTGGTACCTAACCCCCAACTCTGCCCTTCACTGAGGCACTGCCTTCTGGCTCACATCCTGGCAGTAAGAAGATGGAAGGAAGTTCTGACGACTGGGCCAGAAGGGCAGTTACACCAGCCCATCCATGGGATGTTTTCTTGGTCTGAGATGGTTGGCTTTCAAAGATGGCTTTCCCCCTCAAACGCTCTCTCTTAAGGATACTGTGCTCACCTGGAGACTTATACATGTGCAAGAATGAGATTTCACGAAGTAGGACCAAATGAAATTTGGAGAAAACAAGGTCTCTATACTGAAGTGATGTGGGCTTTGTCAGATGCACGTGTGAAATTGTTTCAGAGTTCAGCCCTCAGCGCTATGCTTTGCAGCTATAAACCTGGGTTAGAACCCAGGAAGTGGGCTGAGCAATTAAAAGCACTGGCTGCCTCCGCCAGAGGCCCAGCTTTCGGTCCCCAGCACTCATGTGACAGCTCACAGGCTTCGGTAACTCCAGTATCAGGGGATCGATCAGTCACCCTCTTCTGACCTCTGCAGGAACAGCATGCATTCGTGCATTCAGTACAGGCAGACATGCACAACACCCATCCCAACCACACCCCCACACAGGAGAACCCAGGAAGTCACTTCTCACACTGTAACCCTTCAGCTGCTTTTGAGGTCATGCTGATGTAAGAGCTGACCTTAGAGATCTCCCCAGTCAGCCCTCCATTAAAACCCGTTAAAGTCACTAAAGCATTCCACAGGGAGGTTTCCAAGGCAACGGGAGGAGTCACAAGAAGTGAGTAGATAAGGGAGTGATGGAAGAGGAAGGGACGACCAGCTGGGGGTGGGAGGCACAGGGGGTTACTCATCTTTGCATCATAAGGGGCCAGCACAGTAGAAGACAACAACACCACATTTTGTGGGGAGAGCTGGTTTTGTGGGGAGAGCTGAGTAGATCAGCTGTAAGGAGCCAGGAAGGATTCAGTCAGATGTTGAACAGGAAAAGTCTGGGTTTGGGATCAGATAGGCCTAAGTTAGTTTCCGCCTCAGCTCTGCCACTCCTCTCTGGGCTACTCCCAGTAATAATGCGGTCCCTCTTGTCTTTCCATCTGTAAGACGGGAGATGTCTTAAGCTGTGTGTGGAGGTGTGTGGCCCATCCTCAGTCATGTCCTCACAATCTGTGTGTGATGGTGAAAGAGGGAGCCCCCCTCTTCAGAGCTCTGCGCCTCACACAGATGGAAAGGGAACCCAGGCCTACTGAGCACCTACTCAGTGCACTGAGCCCCTACTCAGTGCAGTGAGCTCCTTCACCCGAGTTGCATACCACGTCACTCCCTCCTCACGCCGTCTTCTGTGAGTCGAGCGTTAATGCTGCTCCTCACATTTTTATCTATTCTTTGAGACAGGTTCTCACCGAGTACTCAAGGTTGGCCTGGAACTCAGTGAGTATCCTCGACTCCCTCAACATCACCCATAGTCTTTCTGCCTCAAGCCTCACGAGAGCTGGGATTACCAGTGTGAACCATCATAGGTGGCTGTAACTGCCATTTTAAAGTTATGAAAAAAAAAAGAGTCCAGAAGATTTAACAACTTTTCCAATTTGCAAGCTGGTAAGATAGAGCCAAGGTTTGCACCAGGTTCTGAACGGACGGTATCATCTTTCTTCAGCTCCTACCTCGGTTCTAAACACGCAGTGAGGTGTCAACTGTTCACTTAGATAATCAGTAGTTCTCGACCTGTGGATCACGACCCCCTTTGTGGGTCAAATGACCCTTTCATTGGGGGATCATCTAAAACCACCAGAATACACAGATATTTACATTATGATTCACCACAGTAGCAAAAATTACATTTATGAAGAAGCAATGAAGTAATTTTCCCATAACATGAAGAACTGTACAAAAGGGTCACAGCGTTAGGGAGGTTGAGAAGCACTGCTCTGAACAGACTAGGTGGGTTGGGGATACACTCAGGGTTAGGGTACTTGTCTATGATATGCCCAAAGCCCTGGGTTGGATTCTCACAAGAATGAAGTCTTCTCACAGGGAATAATTGGCTTTTGTGTTCTCAGTGCCTTGCCCAGAGACGCAGTAGCAAAGATTATAGTGAATGGATGAATACGTGGGAACAGAAAAAAAATTAGTATGATTCTTTGTGTTTTTAGTCACCGCCCAATGTGCAGGATATGATATCCTTGTCGTTTGAAAATGTTTTAGAATTACAGGCTGGACATCTTAGAAAAAGCAATCTTTGTAGTTGTAATTGGCAGATATCTAGTTTTTGTCTGGTCCTTGCCTCTGCCTTAATCAGAAATCAAGACAATGATCGGTCATTTCCCCATCCGGTAGATAAAGAGCCAGGAAGGCTCAGAGACTAGGCAGCAGCTTACGACGCCCCATTCCCACCCGGAAGCACGTAGTCTTCCGCTCATACACTGTTAGGGACGGAAAACTCTCGATGAACCAACCCATGTTTGCCGACACCCCTTCCCAGAGCGGGTGGAAAATCAGGCTCTACTTTCTGGGTCCCTTTGGGGACTCAGAGGGACGAAGACCTATTGCCCTCCAGCTCCATACTTAGGTTTCAGGATCGTCAGACTTGGTCCAAGCAACCCTGTCCCTGAATGGCCAGGGAGAGTGAAATGTTGGCACCCAGACCCCACTATTAAAATGGCCGGGGCTGGCCTCTGCTGTGGCATTATGCTACTGTGTTACACTGAGTTTGCCGCAAGCCCTGACCTCCAGGTTTTTGCTTTAGTGCAAGCATTGGGTACACCCCCGGGACACAAAGTTTAAGTGTCCGGTAAAGAGAGTGAGAGGGAAGGGAAGGGCTGAGCATGAGAGTGAGAGTGACAGGGAAGGGAAGAAGGGGTTGGGTTGGAGCATCAGGTGAGGATGAAGGTTTGAGGTCGTGGTTTGGATGTAGGTCTAGAGCCCATTAAAGTCAAGACGGGAGTAGACAGCTGAGGCACTTTACAGGCTTGAGGAGGAGACTGAGGCAGGTTAGGACTGCAGTAGCAATAGGGAGTTCATGAAGCTGGGGGTGGGACTGTGCGGGCATCCGGAACCGCGTCCACATCGGAGCGTCTGTGTGAGGACTAAGGGTAGAGTTTGGGATTCTTCTGTATGTCTGAAGACAGTATTTGCTGTTAGGGTGAGGGGTTGGCTTTGTGATTTGCGATTGTCTTGAGGGTGATGGCAGAATGAAGTTCAGACGAGGGACAGAATGAGTGCTTTGGGGTAGTGCTGGTCAGATTCAAGTGAGGTTCTAAATAATGGTTGGGGTCAAGATGAAGGAGTTGAGATGGGGCTTCAAGGGTTCGATGGGGTACAAAGTAGGAGCAGGGTCAGTGTTGGCAATGGGGATAAGGACGACTTGAAGGATGGGTACTTACATGAAAGTGGAGGCTTACAAGAGGCTGGCCTGCGGGTGGGCTAGGGGGGTAGGATGGGTGGAAGGGTTCAAGGTGAGGTTAGGGCCAGGGTCTGTACCTGAGCCACCACATGTAGTTGTGCTCGTAGGGGAAGAAGCTGTGCGGGTCGTCGCAGCAGTACTTGTGGTCGCGGAAGCCACAGCAGAAGACAGCAGCCGCTTCGCCCCCCGGCAGCGGGCAGCTGAAGCCACGCACTACCTCCTGCTCCGCGCTCACGTAGCTCGAGCAGGCGCCGCTCATTGTGCCTCCTTAGTCCCCGGGACAGACGGCGGGCGAGCGAGGGGCGGCGGCCGGAGACCCAGCAGAGCCCGAGGGCCAGGCAGGCAGGGAAGTGCACAGGTAGAGGCGCTGCAGAGAAAGGCACGGCGAAAGGCTCAGAGGCGCGCGGTGAGGACGGGGCGCCCGGAGACCCGGTGGCCAGGTGCGCGGGCGCGGAGGCAGGGGTGCGCGCGGGGACCCAGTCCGGGGCGGGGGCTGCCTCCTCGCCCCCGCGGCCGAGACACCACACGACCGCCAGAGAGGCAAGGTGGATATTTGAGGCTCTCTCTTATGCGAGGTACCACCGTGCGGACCGCCAGGACCCTTCTCTGGGCGGTTGTGTGCTACGCAGGAGACAGGCAGAATCTGGTCCTCTGGGGTTGATGAATAATTACTCCATTTAACTGGCAAAGCAACCTGAAGACCAGGGTTTTCATTATATAGACGGCAGCTGAGGATCAGAGACAAGTCATTTCCCCAGGCTCCTGAGCTCATGGGATTTCAACCCTGTTGTCTGGATGGCTCTCAGCAAACCTCTTTACCAGTGGGCCTCATGTATTCCACTGGCCTGGATGTTTTGATGACTTGCTTCCAACTCCCAAATGTCGGGATTCTGGGTGTGTGGCCACACTCTACTCTCCAGTTATATTTTCAGTCTTCATGGCTAGCTTCTTAACCTTTTTTCCCCCTTTCCTCTCCTGCTCCCTCTTTGACACACAATGTACACACACACACACACACACACACACACACACACACACACACACACACACACGGTTAGTACTCCCAGCTCTTGATCAAAGGCAATAAGGCAAAATTGTTTCAGAAATAAGCCTTTACCCCCACCTCAGTTAGGGCCTGTCAACCTTCACAACTTGTTCCTAGACTACAGAGGCATTATTCTTACTCCTGTCTGAAGGTGCTTCCCTTTGCTGTGGCGTGTGTGGGGGTGGGGTGGAGGGTGGGGGTTGGGGGGGGGAGGGCATGGATCTGAAGGGGTCCAGGTGGAAGCTCAACTGACTCCTTCACTGCTTCTTTTCCCTCTGTCCTGTGAGGCATTTCCACAGATGCCTTGTACATCACGACTCTGACCTGAAGGTCCGATCTGGGCTGGCCCTTGAGAAACAGTTTGGTGGAGGAATCAGAGAGGAATCATCACGGAGGGACCGACACAGGACTGGGTGGTAGAAGGGAATCCAGGGAGCGCAGACACGGAGGGAACAGGGCAGGTATTGAGAGAGTAATGCCTTTAAGGGTCAGTGTGCAGTAAATGAAAACAAACAGAAAGCAGCCAGATCTGATGGCATATGCCACTAGCCTCAGTTATTCAGCAGGCTGAGGCAGGAGGATTGCTCGAGTCCAGGAATTTAAAGCCAGCCTGGCATACAGATCTCATCTCAAAAACGAACAAAACTTTAACTTTGGCGTGGAGTATACCTTAATGGTAGATCATTTGCCTAGTACACAGGAGGGCCCAGGTTTTGTTACCAATACCTCAAAACCAAGAGGAACCGTTATTATTCCCAGAAAACTCTTCTCTTGAGCTGTTATCATTGAAGACTGGAGCTGCCCTATTGAAAGTGCATTTGACCTCTACTTAACCAGAAGGGATGAAAGGGAGGAATCCTTTGGGGAGGAGGGAGGCCTCTCGGAAATATGGTCAATTGGCAAAACTGGGAAGACAATTCTCCAAATCCTTTTCCAGTTGAGAATTAATTTCTTTCTCCTAGAAACCCAGAGGAAGGATCATGCTCTCAAGAGAAACCAGCACAATGTCACACGGCCATCAGTGGCCCAAGTAGGAGTGTTGCCATGCCTGCCCACCCAAGAGTTCCCTTAAACTCTTGTTGAAACTTATGGGCCGATATTAATAACAATGTTTTTAACTGCAAAGAAGGAGTAATTTAGGATCATAAAGGCTGTCGGTTGCATTGAATGGCAATTTAATCCTGTGGTTTAGGATGTTAAAAGATGGATAGATGAGCCCACTGAGCACTATACTTGAGGTCATTTCTACAGTGACAAAGTTGTAGATACCGTTATTCTGCTTTTGTTTGTTTTGTTTTGTCCCTTGTTTGGATTCTAGAAGGAAGTGTTGAAGTGCAGTTGGAGGCCAATACTAACAAAGATGTAGTTTTCCCATATATGTCCTCAGACTCTTTTCACCACATCTGAAGATTCGCATAATCCTATGCTAAAGTCACCTACATTCTCTGGTCTAGCTTTCCTTAATCTGTTCCTTTGTTGCATCCATTATGTTCCCTCTTGATATTTTCCTGAAGACATTTACTGCTCACCTATTGTATGCCAGGCAGTATCTCATCATGTATGTCATGTCTGCTTAAAAATGTGTATGTGTGTGCATATGTGTGTCTGTGTGTGTAGACGTGTGTATGTGTGTTTGTGTGTGTAGATGTATATATGTGTGTGTGGTTGTGTGGATGTGTCTGTGTGTATATGTCTGTGTGTGTTTGTGTATGTCTGTGTGTGTATATGTGTGTCTATGTGTGGATGTATCTGTGCGTATGTGTATGTATTCTCTGTGTGTGTATGTGTTTATGTATGTGTATATGTGTCTGTATGTTTATATGTGAGTGTGTATTCTCTGTGTGTGTATGTGTGTACATATGTGTGTCTGTGTGTGTAGACATGTGTATGTGTGTGTGGTTGTGTGGATGTGTCTGTGTGTGTATGTCTGTGTGTGTTTGTGTGTGTATATGTGTGTCTGCGTGTATATATGTGTCTGTCTGTGTGTGTATATGTAGTGTCTATATGTGGATGTGTCTGTATGTATATGTGTATATGTGTATGTATTCTCTGTTTGTGTATGTGTGTTTATGTATGTGTATATGTGTCTTATATGTGTCTGTGTGTGTGTACGTGTGTGTCTGCATGTGTATGTGTCCGTATGTTTATATGTGAGTGTGTATGTGTGTGTATTCTCTGTGTGTGTATGTGTGCTTATGTGTGTGTGAATATATATGTGTATATGTGTATATATAGACACGCAGAGACAGCACTTTGGAGGCAGAGGCAGGAGGATTGCAACAGAGTCCAAGCCAGCTACAGTTACATTGCAAGACAAAACATGAAAAGGAGCCAGGTGTGTGTGTGTGTGTGTGTGTGTGTGTGTGTGTGTGTGTCTTTAATTGCAGCACTTAGAGAGAGTCCCAGACAACCAGTGCTCCACAGAGAAACCCTGTTGGAAAACCAAAAACTGAAAACAGCCCCCCAACAAAGAAACAAAATTAACAAAATGCATACATATTTGTTATAAAACAATATATTTGAAAATGTCAAAATAATCAAAAGAAAAAATTCACCCACAGTCTCATCACCCTGCCACACCTCCCACACATACATCCCCCTATCCCCACATATACACACTGTTGGTATTCTCTCTAAGCTCCACCCCCACAGCTACCTGGCAACAGCCAGGTATGCTCCTCCCCACCGTTGCCTAGCAAAAGCCAGCTGTGCCTGACTATATAAGGGGCTGCTTGCCCCCTCATTTTCCTCTTACCCCCCTCTTACTCTTTGTTCTTCTCTGTTCTTGCCCCCTGCCCACGTGCCCATGGCCGGCCGCCTTTCCTCTCCTCTCCTTCTCCCATTAAACCTCTCCACGTGGAACCATGTTGTCTGTGTCTGTTCTGTCCAGGCACGGCTGAGATTTAAAACCCCCACACACACACACACACACACACACACACACACACACACACACACACACACACACACACACACACACACACACACACCCCTACCCCCACCCATATACACAGACACACACACACACACACACCCCTACCCCCACCCATATACACAGACACACACACACACTTTGACAGACACACACATACATACACACACACACATATACAGATACCCCCCCATAAACTCCTACCTCCACCCATATACATACAGACACACACACACACACACTTTGACACACACACACACACACACATATATACAGATACCTCCCACACACATAAACCCCTACCTCCACCCACACACACACACACACACACACACACAGCCCCACCCACATCCACAGACACACCCATACAGACACTTTGGGACACCCTCCCCCAATCGAACCACCAATTATGCACCAACTTGATGGATAGGAAAACCAAATCCTAGACAGGATGAGTAAGTTGCTGAAGGATGTACAAGTTCCATCACTACTGAGTGGTCCAAGGCAAGAATCTACAATGAGCCTTTCTGTGAGACACTCAAAATTGCTCTATTGACCTTGGCTACCTGGTTGAGGGGTCAATTCCTCCAAGAATGGCAGGACAAAGAAACACCCTCTGCTCCCTTGGTGGGGATGGCCTCAGTCTCAATCAACAGAGCAAACCGGTTCTTCCATTGCCTGGGGTCCTGGGGTGTGTGTGTGTGTGTGTGTGTGTGTGTGTGTGTGTGTGTGTGTGTGTGTAGTGGGGGATCCCAAGGTTACCAGGTGAGTGGAGACAGAGTGTTTCTCTGTGTGAGTGTGGAACTCACTGTCTTTGAGCGCACCCTGTGAGAAGAGAGAGAGAGAGAGAGGAGAGGGGGAGGGAGACAGAAAAGACTGGAACAGGGGAGGAGAGAGGATCAGGAGGGAGAAGGAGAGAGAGAGAAAGGGGAGAGAGGGAGAAGGGGGGGGAGAGAGGAGGAGAGAGGGAGGGGGAGAGGAGGGGAGGAGGGGAGAGGAGGGAGGGAGAGAGTCTGAGAAGCTTTTGGCACGCAGCCACCGACCCTGTCTCTGTCCGCTCCACGTGGGGGCAACCAGCAGGCTGTTCCTGTAGCTGGAGAAACAAAGGAAGGGTGGGGCAGCGAGGCTGTCCTCAGGGAGGCGGCTTTCCCTTCACTTCTAGAATGACTGTGTGTCTCCTGAGAATGTGACCTGGTGGACGTGGTAGGACCTCGGTCCTGATCTAGGACCAGTCAGCTCTTCCAACACTTCCCTCTGTTTTTATCGAGTTTGCTGGTCGCTTTACTCCGCAATCTTTTGAGTCACACGAAATGACAAAAGACTAAAACAAAGATGGACCCTCAAGTTAATTTAAGGGAATTTTTAAAAAATTTTTTAATTTTTTTATTCAGTCGGGCTTGAAGTTCCCCTCCCTCCACCTCACTTCACAAATAGCCAGAGGCAAAGGCTCTCAGGAACACTTACTGATGCTGGCACCTGTTGTGGATCTTTGAGTAATGAATGAAGCTGAGTTTGCCTTGTCTATGGTTTAAAATTTAAACATAGCAACCACACGATTCTTCCAGAGTTAGTTTTCCACCTAGCCTTCTGTCTATGGGCTTTGTTAATGCTGGGGCTCCGGCTCTATCTACTCGATTCGTTTTTGCTGTGGTATAAGTTTTCTGCTTCCTGCTCACATCATGGTATATTTAGTTCTTGGACATTTAGGCTCCTAAATTTTTTCTCCTTTCTCCCCCCACTCTCCCTCCCTCCCTCTTTCTCCCTCCTTCCTTCTCCCTCCCTTTCTCCCTTCCTCTCTCCCTCCCTCCCCCTCCCTCTCCCTCCCTCTCTCCCCACTCCCTTCTCCCACTCCTTCCCCCTCCCCCCTCCCTCTCTCCTAGGGGCAGAGGCAGGCAGATCTCTGAGAGTTCCCGGACAGCTAGAGCCATAGAATGAAACCCTATCTCAAAACAACAACCCCCCCCCCAAACAAACAAACAAAATCCCCACTTTTTAAAAATTGCCAAACTGTTTTCCAGGATGGCTGTACAGTTTTGTCTTCATCAATAGTTCTAAGAGCACAGTTCTGTTTCCTCACAATTACTTGATATTTAGAGTATTTTTTTTTAATTTTAGCTATTAGTATTATTTTTAAAAGAGTTACTTACTTTTTCTTATGTGTGAGTGTCTGTGCATATGTGCGGGCAGCGTAGTCAGAAGAGGGCATTGAGGGGCTGGAGAGATGGCTCAGCGGTTAAGAGCACCCGACTGCTCTTCCAGAGGTCCTGAGTTCAATTCCCAGCAACCACATAGTGGCTCACAGCCATCTGTAATGAGATCTGATGCCCTCTTCTGGTGTGTCTGAAGATATAGCTACAGTGTACTCATATATAATAAATAAATAAATCTTTAAAAAAAAAAAAAAAGAGGGCATTGAAGCCCCTTAAGCAGCCAGTGTTCTTAACCACGGAGCCAGCTCTTCAGTTCCTGACATTTGTCTCTCTGAGTCTTATTATATTTAACGTGATGATCTCCACTTCCACCGGTTTTCCTGCAAATGCCATTACCTCATTCTTTTTTTTTTTTTTTTAAAGATTTATTTATTAGATTGAAAAAATAGAAAAAGAATACAACTCAGGAGGAGACCACATGTGTGTGTAACAATGCCAGTCTTTCTGAGGCCCTGGGATGTGAAAAGTGGAGAGGAGAATCAGGAGTTCATGGTCACCCTTGGCTACACAGAGAGCTGGAGGTCAGCCAGAAGTACAGAAAAACCTGTGTAAAAATAAGCCAGGCCTGGTGGCTCAGGGCTTTAATCCCAGCACTTCAGAGGCAGGCAGATCTCTGTGAGTTCAAGGCCAGCCTGCTTTATATAGCAAGGCCCAGGTTAGCCTGGGGAATTTTGAGACCTTTATTCATTTGAATAAATAAATCAGGAACGAAAACTCCATTGTTCATGTTTTACATTTTCCTTATTCATTTAAAAAAAAAGACATTCATTTTTAAAAGATTTATGGGAGATAGGGGGCATATACGCTATGGCTTGCATATGGAGGTCAGGAGACAACTTGTGGGTATCAGGTGTCTCCTTCTACCATGGTGGGTCTTGATAATTGAACTCGGGTCATTGTGTGGGATGGTGGCAAGTGCTTTTACCTGCTAAGTCATTGCCCCAGCGTATTCTGCTTTTGATGGACATCTAAATTAGTTCCATATCTTGGCGATTATGAATCATGTGCCAAGCCTTTGAATTAAGCAGTCAGGAGGCAGGTGGATCTCTGTGAGTTTAAGGCCAGCCTGGTCTTCAAAGTGAGTTCCAGGACAGTCAGATTTACTTGAAGAAACCCTGCCTCAAACAAACAAACAAACAAACAAACAAACAAACAATATAGTGTGCCAATATATATGGTTGTCCAATATGTCTGGGTGTGCTGACTAATAATTCTTTGTACATGTATCTGGGAGTAGTCTAGCTGGGTCAAATGCTAGTTCTGTGTTTGTTTTTTTGAAGAAAGTCCTTAGCAATTTCCATAGCGGACACACTTGTTCACACTCCCACGAGCAGAACGGTTTTTTCTTCACATCCTCAACATTTGATTTTCCTTAGTTTGGCTCTAACTTTTGAGACGAGATCCTTGCTAAATAGTCCCGACTGGCCCAGAATTTGCTATGTCTACCAAAGTAGCTTGGATATTGGGAGTTTCTCCTGCTTCTGCCTCTTGAGTTCTGGAATCAGATGTGTGCACTACCTCGCTTGGCTGAGAAGCATTTAATTTCTAATCATCCCATTTGTCAACTTCTGTTTTTTGTTTTTGTTTGCTTTTGGAGGAAGAGTCTCACTATGTAGCTAGCAGGGTCGTACAGATTATCTTGACCCAACAGTCATCTTTATAGAGAGATTTGTTGCCGAGCCCTGGGTTTCCTTCCTTCCTTTCTTTTAAAATTTTATATATGCATGGATGTTCTGTTGCATGCACATCTGTGCACCACTTGCACACCTGGTACCTACAGAGGCCAGGAGACGGAATTGAATCCGCTGGAAATGGAACTACAGGTGGTGTCAGATGTCATGTGGACGATGCTTTCAAACCTGGGTCCTCTGGAAGAGCAGAACAGTTAAGCAGGTAAAAGTACTTGCCACCATGCCACACAGTGACCTGAGTCCAATTGTCAGGACCCATGGTAGGAGAGACCTGATTCCTGGAAATTGTCCCCTGACCTCCACATGCTGTCACTCATGTCATCCTGGGTTTTCTGCAAACGTTTCTTTTCTCTTATGGGACAAGTCTGAGTCAGTTAGTCTGACCTTGGGAAGCAACCATCAGAGGCCAGGAGAGGTTGTTGTATCCTCTAGATCTAAAGTTATGATGTAAGTGAGGACACATACATGCATGGCACATGTTTACAGTTGGTTCTGTGTTTCCACCATGTGGGTCCTAGGACAGAATTCAAGTCATCATGTTTGCTGGTAAGCCCTTTTACCTGCTAAGCCGCCTCGCCAATCTTACTGCACCCCCAACCGCCGCCCCTCCCAGTGTGTTTGAACATCTGCTTTGAGTCACATGTTTGCTCTGCTCAGGATACCATAGAGATAAGGCCAGGAGCTAAGGCAAGAAGGAGAATTTCCTCCTGGGCAATGCAAAGAAGTTGGGAAAGAGCCCAGCAGGCGTTCTGGGTCAAAGTGCAGTGGAACAGATGGCTGCTAGGAACAGCCTTCTGGAACGCCTTTCACCTGGGAGGAGGAAAGGTGTTGGAGGAGTAGTTGAGATCAAGGGAATGAACTCCAAGGACGGTGAATTCCCGTATCTCCCTTAATCCCTCCATCTGTATCCTCTTTTGTGGCTTCTTCTCTGTTAGTATACAGAGGTGGAGGCCGCTGCAACGCCAGTGAACAGACTCCTAGGAAACCAGGAAGCAGCAGGAAGGAAAGGGGGGAGGTTGGAGTATAGGTGACTCTGCCTCCTCAACCTCTGTTCTCCCCTTCTGCGCGCTCTCTCTCTCTCTCCTTTCCTCCCCCACCTCTCCTTCCTTCTACCCTTCCAAGTGGCGCTCGTGCACATACTGTGACTCCCCGCTCTCGGTGCTCATCCCAGTTGTATTAAATAATTGACATTTATTTGTCTCTCCCACTCTTCTCTAAGCTCCCCACAGCTGGGGATGTGCCTGTTTTTTTGATCACTGATGTACTCTAAGAACACAGCAAGGGCCTGACACTTAAGCAGAGCTCAAGAACTGATTGTTGATGAGTGAATGTCTCCTTGATTTCTGACACTCCAGAGAGTCCCCTGGCTGTTCACTCTTCCTCCTTCCATCATCTGTCTGTCCAGCTTGCAGACAACATTACAGCTAGTGATGAGCACTGGACACAGGATGCATTGACATGGTAGAAAACCATCTGGAGCTGAAAGGAGAGCTCAACAAAAGACAAAGACCGTTGTCATGACTGCAGCCATCAATGATGTCTGACTCACAAAACCTACTAGCCAGAGTCCATGGCTGGCAATCTACACTGGAGCCTTTTACCTACAGCTGTGTGTCCCACGGCTGCACTTACCTATGGTGAGCTGTGGTCTGAAAATATTAATAAAAATATTCAGAAATAAACAATTTATCACCATCATGGGACAGAGTCTCACTTTGTAGCTCTGTCTGTTCCGGAAC